>NW_019739946.1:664110-678752 GCF_002891405.2 Cryptotermes secundus
AAGACGGAGTACAATAGGAGAATACCCGTTACACTTGCCTCCCTCCTGCCTTGACTGGGAAAGGCCGGCTTGCCAGGTCATAAATGCTGCATTTCACAAATTTTCGCCTTTGTAACTGCAAGTACAGTCCAGTAATAAATACGGTTTTTACATCATGTACTTGAACTCTATTCCACATTGAAGCAACAGTCCAGCCTGAAATTTATTTTGTAATACTAAACGTTATGGAGCCGAAATTTTACATTATATCAAAGAATTGTTTCTAAAATGACAAAAATATGACCTTATTTCAAAATTATGCCAAAATATGCTGTAAAACCAATAAAACTCTAAAATATGCATTTATATGCACAATAAAAACGACATAATTTCAATAAGAATGACTGGAAACATGCATAATTACATTTAAAAATAGGAATAAACCCTAGGAAAAAAATATTACATGTCACAGAAATCCGGGCCCTACCGATCACAACCAAAATAGATAAATTCTATTGATACCTGGGGCCTCAGACGAAGTCTTCTCGAATATAATCTCAGCATATTCACTCAACCCATTGCCTGACATTGCTATGCTGCTACAGCTGACAGCCCAATACAAATTAAAATGCTGCAAACCCAAAGTACACACAAATATGAAGAGATGGTGAAATGCTCATAGGTAAGTAAAGAGAACCAATTTGAAAATTATTACAAGGACAGGGTTCAACTTAAGAGGGATCTGAAAACAAACCAAATCCTATAAAACAGTATATTACACATTAATTACAAAAACACAAGAAAAACTTAATGCACAGATAATAAATAGAAGCCCAGAAACTATTACAAAATACACAGTGTGAAAAGTGGGATGAGGGAGAGTCCAACATGGGCTTTAAGCCTTTATTTCAATCCAAATGGTACATAATAGTACGTGTCCTTACAGCAAACACTGACCTCCAAATAAGAAATATTTATTTATTTATTTCACTTACCTTTCATGTCAGTGTCATCACAACTTGGTCACCAAAATGTGAATAGGCATATCCAGACAGAAACATTTTAACAAACAGCACCATACATCCATGAGGTACTAGACTGAATTGCTGTTACATTTTGTTAAATGCATAAAAACAAATAATTGAATGTCTTGCCACACTGGTTCAGAAAGACTGAATGGAGCAGACGATAACAAAACCACTGATTCAAGTGTTCAACTTCCAACCCATCTCAATTCCTACAAACAAAACCTCCTTGGACAGACCCCCATGTCAGTGTGAAATCAATTTCCAGTGCTTCTCAGAAATGTCTGCTTCCATTATGATGAACCTGGAGACCATCAGGTGTTCAGGTGTTCTTGTCATGTATTTGGTTATGAACAGCATCATTTAACATGGATAATGTGGAATGAAGGAAGCAGTCCCAGTACTTGTGTGTCAATGGTTACGCTTTGCTGATGTACACTGGTAGCTACGTTCTCAGACAGACTTACACTAAATCCCATTTCTCTGATGATGTCAGGATGTAACCCAGTCTCAAGGGCCAGTACCATCCGTGTACCATCTTCAAACATAATGCAGTACTGTATACAATTAACTACGGGATACCACGGCAATAACTACAACTACTGAACTACAGTATACCCGTCTTGGCGAGAACTACACATGCCATGCTACTGACTACAACTACACAGTACAAGCCCACCATTCCAGCCCAGCTACATCCCAGTAACTTAAACAGGAATACAAGATTCAGTCTAGGATAATCATGGACCCTGGCTACCGGCGTACATCAATGAAGAAGCACCTTAAACACACAGCCTCTGGTAACTTTTGCAACATCTGAGTCTTCAAGCGTTAGGAAATAAAAACTGTTGCCCTGGATATAAGTCAACCCCTGACTCCACTCACTGTTATCTCCGCTAGTTCCTTTGCAACAAGGACACCAGATTCCAAGAGCAACTGCATGTATACACTGGCCACATTGCTGCATCACTCATACAATTAATCCCTGATAATGGATGCTGAGACTGCCATTAAAATGGAAATTCATTCATTATTCACATAGCTATCACCAAATCAAAACACAGTTTCACAGACTGTATACAAAATATTTAAAAAATGATATGAGTACAGCAGACCTCCTCTGTGGTCTAGTGTTCCTGGCTACAGATCCAAAGGTCCCTTGTTCGATTCCCAGTGCTACCATATTTTATAAGTAGTGGGTTTGGAACGGGGTCCACTCAGCCTTGTGAGGATAACTGAGGAGCTATTTCAAGGAAATAGTGGCTCCGGTCTAGGAAACCAAGATTAATGGCCATGGGGAGGCGTCGCACTGACCAAGTGACACCCTATATCCACAAAAGTTGGCACTAACTTCGCTGACAAGCGGCGGTCGCTCGGTTGGTATAGTTCGCCTGCGGACTGCAGGCCACGGAGTTTATATGTACAGTAACTGCTGCTAGCAGGCAAAAGTACTATGTTCTTTAAGAGGAATGTATGTTGCTGCATATACAGTAAAACTTGGTTATAGCAACATCGGTTTCTGCGACACCTCGTCTATTGCGTCAAATATTCAATGGTACGAACTAATTCCTCATAAAGCAACTGTTTTTATACCTTGCTTAGTACGACATGCACAAATGCATCAACCTCGTATGTAACGTCATTTTCGTTCCTGAATTTCCCTGATATCGTGGGAAAGTTCGATGTGTCTGCCCACCCTCACTTTCTCTACTTGCTGACGTGACTGTCCTGGAAGAATACGACCGCGGGCTGCAAGAGGAGCGTGGGTTTTATGCGAAAACAAGGGTGTGGGGTGGGACTGCGTGAATAGTGCAAGAGGACGCGGCAGGTTGTTAACTGCATTCCTTTCCTAGAATCTCGTCTAACAGGACCTCACATTGTCTACTTACCCTATAGTGTTCCTGCCTAAACCCAGAGAAGTGCAGTAGTGAAAACATGGCAATGAAAAGGAAAGTTTTAAGCACTGAAGAGAAAGTTAAAGTGATTCGTGAAATAGAAAATGGAAGGAAAAAAGCTGATGTATGCCGCGAATTTGGTTTGGTGAATTCTACAGTACAAACGATATTGAGAATCCATATTAATTCCACGTTAATGTTATGTTAGTCTGTACTTAACTACGTATTTCACTAAAAAAATGCAACATTTTAACTCGGTTTTTGGTAGATTTTTAACGTGACTAACATAAGGCTACTGTGGAAGTGCCCATTTCGGTTACAACGACATTCGTTTATAACGACACTATTTTTAGGTCCCTTTGATGACATTATAACCAAGTTCTACTGTAATTGCAAATAATTCACTAACTATCCTAATGCTGAAGGTGCTGAAACTGAATGCAGCTTTCTCACTTCTGGTGCAGGCTGACAGATACTTAGGCATATAATGCTTCTTTGTCATCTTAAATGTGTGAGCATCAGACTGGACACTGTGTCCGTACTGTGGCAGGTAAACCCTCAGGTACTAAATCCTTACATTTTTATGAGGATGGGCATGACATCAGATGAACAATTATTTCCTTTTTCCACATCCTTCTGTTTCTCTGATAACGTGTGTTGGTCGATATGTCATATCCCTAAGGTTGGACGACAGAGTGCTTGGCTGAGCGGGAGCCGTAGTTCCATTGCTTTTGGTGATGAAGTTGACTGACGAAGAATTAGCTTGGAACAAGGTGTTTATTACACAAAATACATAAGTACAATAGAGAAACAGGTAATTGCCTAAGGCCAATGGCACGGCTGAGTCTCTAAGCAGCACAGAGTCCCCAACTCTTAGTGACTGATCAGAAAGCTGTCGTCAGTTTATTTTTGTGAGTTTATATACGTTTCTTAGGGATAGTTTCTCCAGGAACCTCTGGCAGAACTTTCCCCTCATGATGACACATCTCTATTCGAGGATATGTATATGGGTATTCCTTACTTTGTACATTGGTCCTGTTCTTGGACTTTTACTGATGTGGTGGTAGGATGTTATTCGAAATCGGTCACGTACTGCCTCGAAAGTTTGCCTTCTGGCTAGGAAAGCTAGATAAATTTGGAAATAATGTAAATACATCCGTGAAAGTCCAGGCTACAATATTTCCTTTTTGTACAGTCTATGTCTTAAATTTTGACTTGATCTTCCTATTGACCAAATTTCCTTCTTTATTGCCTCCATATACAACACCTCCCCCCTCTAATTAGGTCCAATTTACACATTAATTGCGCCTAGAAATTAAAAGTATGATTTAGTTGTCTGGGTTCTAAGTGACCTGCGCGGCCTTGACTCTTCTTCGATCGAGTGATGAGAGCTATGCAACGGAATGTCTCCTTGTTCTACCAATAGGCTCTCATTACTCGTCTTAATATTTATATTATTAACTGTGTTTCCTTGACCTTCGGATCTAGCCATGGGTTGTCTCTCTCCACAACTTGCTGTAATAGCTTTTGGTCGTCTAGCAGAACGGTCTCTTAGATACCTATACAACTTATACAATTTATATAACATGTACACTCCGATTATGCTAAATAAAATATATACTATTGCTGAATATGTGGAGTGTGTAATTTTTTGATGGTTCCTCCACTCTTGTTCCTTTATTTCCTTTTCTAGTTCTGATATCTTGTAACTAGCATGTTTAAGATCATCAATATGTGAAACTACATGTTTAAAGTCCAACTTAATGTTTCCGATGCTAATGTTCGAACTCAGTCCTACTTCCTCTAAACAGTTTACATCAATTGGTATCCAGGAGAGTAAGTCTTCTCCCTTAGTATCTTTTGCTTTCACTCTGGTACTAGTTTGCAAAAATGCAAATTCTGCACTTTTACATTTGATTAGATTTTCGTCTTCAATTTCGAAATAGTATTGTTTAGTCTCATCAGTACATAAATGTGATTCTCCAGTTTCTGTGTATGCAAATTTATGATTTCCTAATGGTATGGGTACAGGTATCATTTTATATAACTTAAATACACCTCTACTGACCAAGGGTATGGTTATGACATAACCTAGTATCCCTTTGTTTATATATACATGCGTATCACAAATTTTATAAAGTAAGTTGGTCGAATACTTGCTCAAGGTGAAAGGCGGGATGGTATCCTTGGGGAAGGATGACATACTTTGAATGAGAGCATCCATAACGTGTTGTGGAGATATTATTTGTGGTGATAATATCCCCTGTCTAGCGTGCGTAATACTTTCAAGCACAATGTCCAAATAATGCTGTAAGGTATCAACGGCCTCTTTTGCTCTGGCAATATGGCTTTCTATCAAAATCTTTGTTGCTAATATGTTAAAACTTCCTTTGGTTATCTGCTGTGGTTGATTCCAAAAATTTCTTATCTGGACTAGTCCATTTCTTACCTTCTCCTGATTATATTCCATATCTATTAAAGTGTTGTTGACTGTTCCTAACGTGGACCTTACTATCACTAATTATTGTTTTAATAATTTTGTCATGTCGTCAGAGTTTTCTTCAAAATGTTTAATTTGTTCATTGTAATATGTGGCATCTTCATTATCTAAGGTACCAAACAGAATCTTACTGATTTCTCCGATAAAGTTGAAAACATCTCATCGTCTGCGAGTGTTTCCGAGTCTGTGATCGGTCACATCAAAAATCAGATTCTCAGTTCTTCTAATTTGTTTCAACTTGTCTCTTGAAATGTCTGGAAAGTGGTAACAGTCTGTCCAATTCTGAAATGCGATATCCTGGCATAATTTATCTATGTGTTTGAGGTACTGCTCAATTTCGTTGGACTGGCTATCTATCCCTTTTAGATTAGTATACACTATTATTTGCCATTCAGTGTTGTACAAATTTACCTGTCCTTTGTTTTCGTAATAGATTCCTGTCGAATCATCGTACTTATCCAGCGTATAACCTAGTTCTCCTGGGGTTGCGATTACTCCCGAGATTGTTATTATCCATAGTAGGATGCTCCTCAACTTGGTCATGTTTTCTGCAAAAAATTAACATGGGTTTTATCCCTTCTTCAGAATTGCAGTTAATAAAACGGTTTTAGTCTATTTACATAGACCTTCTGTATTTTACATCCTCTCTTGATTACTGCATTTACCTTTTCTATTTTGACTACCTTGTAGGGTCCTATCCATTGATTACTCAATTTTTTGGATTGTCCTCGTCTCACAGTCTCATCATATAAAAGGACTTTGTCACCTTCCTTTATTTGGACTTCATTTAATTTTGTATCGTAATATTCCTTACTTTTCTGCTTGGTTGCTATTAACTTCTTTCTGGCTGTTTCATGAGCAGTCTGTAACCTTCCCTTTGGCTCCAAAACAAAATCATCATAGCAGTATTGTGGACTGAGTGGTTCGTACAGCGTCGACGGCAATGTAGATTGGAACCCATACACCAGTTCGAATGGTGTATACCCTGTGGCGGTATGCACCGTGGTGTTGTACACGTACTCTGCATACGGTACCCACTCATCCCAATTTGTTTGGTCTTCGTCTATATGACATAGATATTTGGTTAAAACCCGGTGACTTCTTTCTAGTCCTCCGTTTGATTCCGGTCTAAAGGCTGTGGTTTGTAGTTTCTTTATTCTTAATAATTTACATATGCTTTTGAACAATTCACTGAAAAAATTCACTCCTTGATCTGTCAAAAGTTGCCTTGGTGTCCCTATTTTCAAGACTATGTTTACTACAAACTCTCTAGCTATGGTCTCAGCGTCCTGCTGTGGAATCGGGATTGCCTTGACCATCTTGCTCAGATCGTTTTGAAAAGTAAGTATATATTTATTGCCTTTCGCAGTTTCTGGTAGAGGGCCTATGATGTCCAAAGAACATTTCTCAAATGGGTGCTCAGCAGTGGTTGTAATTTCCATGGGTGCCCTGGTTTTTGGACCTAACAATTTATTTACTTGACAACTCTTGCATTTCTTTACATATTCCTCAATCTCCTGTTTCATATTGGGCCAACTGAATATTTCCTTGATTGCCTTGTATGTTTTACTCATACCTCTATGACCTCCTAGCGGAGCATTGTGATACTCGTATATTTGCTCCTTTTGTTCCTTCCCCAGGTTCTCTAAGGGGGTTTTATCTATCGTTTCTGTTCCCTCCTTAGCTAATGTATTTATTCTGCTTAGTGCGTCTGCGTTCGTGTTCAGAGCTCCCTTTTTGTACACGACTTCATAATTGTACTCTTCCAGTTTGATTCTCCATCTTAGCAGTCTCGATCCGGGGTCTTTTACATTCATAATCCATGTTAGTGGCTTGTGGTCACTAGCTATTTTAAATTTCCTTCCGTATAGGTAAGGCCTAAAGTGTTTAACTCCACAAATGATAGCTAATAACTCCTTTTCGCTGGTCGTATAATTCCTTTCGGCACTGTTCAGGTTCCTACTGGCGTATGCTATTGGCAGATCCTTGCCAATTTCGCCTTGTGACAATACCGCGCCTAACCCTTGATCATTTGCATCTGTGGTTAATATAAACTCTATGTAAGATTTGAGGCTTTCACGGCGGTGACTATGAAGAAAGCAGTCTTCTGGGATTTGGCACCGTGTAAATCCCAGAAGACTGCTTTCTTAATATAAACTCCTTTGTGAAATCGGGGTATTGCAAAATGGGTTTTGAGGTTAGTTTCCCTTTCAATTGCTGGAACGCATTTTCCTGCTCCACAGCCAATTCAAATCTTCCCTCCCTTTTGAATAATGCGTGCAGTGGTGCCGCGATTTTGCTAAATCGAGGAATAAACCTTCTATAATACCCTATGATCCCTAGAAAGCTTTTCAATTGCTTCTTGTTTTCAGGCCTCGGGAATTTCTCAATGACATCTACCTTGTTGGGATCTGGCCTGCAGCCCTCTTCCGTGATTAATGTCCCAAATAATTTACCTCTTTTCGCAAAAATTCACATTTATTAGGCTGTAGCTTTAGACTGTATTTTCTAAGCCTTGAAAACACCTCTCATAATTTTGTGTCGTGTTCTGCTAAGGATTTTGCATATATCACTATGTCATCTAGGAATACGAAACACCGTGACCCTGTTAGGCCACTTAAAACAGAATTCATCATTGCTTGGAAGGTGGCGGGGGTGGTTTTCAAACTGAACGGCATTCTCTTGTATGCCCAATGACGTTGTTTCGTGCTGAAAGCTGTCTTGTCCCTGTCCTCGGGGTTTAACTCCTTCGAGGTCTACTTGTTTATTTACTAACTGAAACTCAAATGGGATTTCTACTGTTCCCTCTTGTATGTGTGCGTTTACTAGTCCATGAGTCTCTACTACTGACCCGTCAAAACTCTTGAGTCTAACCTTCTGCTGGGGTTCGAACTCAGTAGTGCCTATCAGCTTTTTACTGCTGATTATTGATACTTCTGCACCTGTGTCCACTAAAAAGTACAATTCCTTTTCCTTACTGATATCAATCTTTAATTTAATAAAATCACCTGCGGTTTCATTAATACAATCTACTGCGTGGACTGGACTGTCAAGACAGTTGCCTTCTGGCAGTCGGTTGTCATTTCCCGACCTTTCCTGATGCTTATTTTCTCTATCATATCTCCGCGTATTTCTTGGGCAATTTGGGGCATAGTGCCCCTTTGATTTGCAATTGTAATATATTACCTCATAACTTCTGCGAGGCCTTTCTACTCGGGCCTGGTTCACTTTGGCCTGATCTATTCTGGGGTCTTTTCTCAGGAAACATGTTTGGGTGGAGTGCCCTAGCTTCCCACAACTGCTGCACCTAGTCGGTGTTCCCATTCCCCCATTATACCTTTCTTGCTTTGATACTATCGTGCTCTCTTCTTCTAGAGCCGTTTCTGCTATTTCATCAAAACTTTCGTTGTTTCTACTCTGCACTATTGTCTGTATTCTATCAGAGTATAACCCTTGAATGAAATAGATGTTTCTCAATTTATCGGAAAGGTTTAAAATACCTGCCCGTTCATCTTCGTTATAATTTAGTAAAGCGGATTCCCTAAACTTGGACCCTAGTGTCTGGATTTTTTGGATCCATTCTGACATGTTTTCTGCTTTACTCTGTTTGGCCTTAAATAATTGATTTGCATGGAAATATAGAGTCCTTTTTTCAATGTAGGCATTTTTTAGAAATTCTTTTAACTCCTCCCAGTTTTCTAGGTTTCTGTGGGAAATCGCGGTCCTGGGTTCGCCGCTAATTTTAGTGAGCACGAACTGATACAACCTGTTCTGATCTTCAGGTCTTATACAGCTAAAATCGGTGTCTACATTAGACATGAATGTTAGAATTTCCTTCCTGTTTCCACTAAACGGGGAAACTAATTTTAGTGCATCCGTTACCTTAACATATTCGGTGGCCATCATATCTGACCTTCCTATTTCTGCTTCTTGCATATCTGGTTATGGATGTTTAAGGGAAATGAACTGAGCAAGGACTCACCCCTTTTGTTGACTTATTCTCTCATCTGTCTTCTTTCTCCTTTCCTCTTGTTCGCGCGGTTGCTGTCTCTAGTCGAACCGCTTGTTTCTGTGGTCCCCTGCCGCTTACGTTGCTTTCTGCTGAAACTTTTCAAACAGTATTTTACCTCAACTTATCTTGACACTATTCTTCGCCATCTTCTTCGCGACTAGTTGCTGCTGGAAACTCCTGAATGCAACTCCTGAATGACACGCTCCCATGTCTTGCACTTAACTTATTCTGTTGCTTGCCTGCAACACAGCGTGATTAACTATTTCCTTGCCTAGTTAACCTGTTTTCCGTCACGACCTTACTCAGTCGCTCCCAAATCTATTAATTTGGTTTTATTCTTTACTTTACCAGTTTCCCGTAGTTGTTGCCTCCTCGGAGGACTGTCTTGCTTGAAGACTGACCTGTTCTCTCTTGTTTTGTCGCTCCTTCTTGTAGTCTTCCATCACTTGTTCCACGCCTGGGATGTCGATGTCGCGAAGTTCGCAGACCTTGATGTACACCTTGACGCACCTTTCGTGAAGACCTCAGTGTACACCACCCCACAGCTGACACCAGTTATTTATGTCATATCCCTAAGGTTGGACAACGGAGTGCTTGGCCGAGTGGGAGCCGTAGTTCCATTGCTTTTGGTGATGAAGTTGACTGACGAAGAATTAGCTTGGAACAAGGTGTTTATTACACAAAATACATAAGTACAATAGAGAAACAGGTAATTGCCTAAGGCCAATGGCACGGCCGAGTCTCTAAGCAGCACAGAGTCCCCAACTCTTAGTGACTGATCAGAAAGCTGTCGTCAGTTTATTTTTGTGAGTTTATATACGTTTCTTAGGCGTAGTTTCTTCAGGAACCTCTGGCAGAACTTTCCCCTCGTGACGACACATCTCTATTCAAGGATATGTATATGGGTATTCCTTACTTTGTACATTGGTCCTGTTCTTGGACTTTTACCGATGTGGTGGTAGGATGTTATTCGAAATCGGTCACGTACTGCCTCGAAAGTTTGCCTTCTGGCTAGGAAAGCTAGATAAATTTGGAAATAATGTAAATACATCCGTGAAAGTCCAGGCTACAATATTTCCTTTTTGTACAGTCTATGTCTTAAATTTTGACTTGATCTTCCTATTGACCAAATTTCCTTCTTTATTGCCTCCATATACTGCAGGCCACGGAGTTTATATGTACAGTAACTGCTGCTAGCAGGCAAAAGCACTCTGTTCTTTAAGAGGAATGTATGTTGCTGCATATAATTGCAAATAATTCACTAACTATTCTAATGCTGAAGGTGTTGAAAACGAATGCAGCTTTCTCACTTCCGGTGCAGGCTGACCAATACTTAGGCATATAATGCTTCTTTGTCATCTTCAATGTGTGAGCATCAGACTGGACACTGTGTCCATACTGTGGCAGGCAAACCCTCAGGTACTAAATTCTTACATTTTTATGACATCAGATGAACAATTATTTCCTTTTTCCACATCCTTCTGTTTTTCTGATAACGTGTGTTGGTCGATATCTCCGCCACTGCAACGGAACACAGATGAGTTAACACCATGTCTGACAAGCCTGAGATACAGTATATCTTTGCTTGTACATACAAACGCAACAAATTAAATTTCTTGTCATTGAAATTATAAGTGTGTCTTTTTGACTTCATCCACTCAAGGGTTCCAAAGTTTACTTTACCACTGTAGATAAAACACAGTTCCTACTCCGGCACCTGTAATACTCGACACAGAGTGAGTAGTACACACTACTGTTCTCCTTCAATAAATACTGCCATGCCAAAATTTTCCGTTTTCATTCCACAGTAAGAAGTTCACATATATGAACTGTCCCATTCTGATGAACAGTAAAGTGTAGTCATGCCTATACCTGGGTCTGTTGATGTAAGCCCAATACATTTGGAAAGAAAAACTGAATGAACAATTATACATCTTACATCATATGAATGTTAAATACTGGAACCATACTTGGAACATAATTCAAATGGATCTTAAATAACACGGAAATCAAAATATTACAAATATTATCAGAGTGTATGAATAAATAGCAAAAGAATGAAAACACTGATGACAGAAGCTAAAACACAGAAAAGCAATCCTACTCAAAAATATTATATATGTATGTACTCTTATACAGAGTATTTCAAAATGTGTTCCTCATATAAAGATAACAAAAACAGTTCATATCAACATACTTTCCAAGTCAAGGCTTTCTAAAACTGCTGAATGATAAGCTCAATTTCGTAACAATCAGCATCTGTAGGCACATGAAAATCCTCATGCAATTCTTCCATCACATCACCAATAGCAGTTCTCCATCAACATCTGGCCCAGTATTTGTGGTGATAATTTATTTGGACCCCACATACTTCCAAATATGATTACAGGGAAGAATTACAAAGCTATCTTGGAAAAAAACATGCCAGATTTCTTGGCCAGTGTGCCACTGAACATTCATTGAGAACTGTACTTCATGCATGATGGCACTCCTGCATGTTTCAGTCTTGTTGCCCGCAGTACCTGACTTGAAAGTATCCTGGTCGATGGATAGGTAGAGGGGGACCAATTGCCTGGCCTTAGTCCTCACCTTATTTAAATCCATTGGATTTCTACTTGTGGGGCCACTTAAAATCGTTGGTGTATTCCACTCCAGTGGATGATGTGGAACCTCTCCAAAATCAAACTGTAGTGGGTTTCAGACAATATGCAATATGCCAGGAATTTTGCATCATCTTAGGGTGGCAGTGAGACGTCGAGCAGAGGCCTCTTTCAGGTAGGAGGTGGACATTTAGAACATTTACTGTAAGGTAATGTGAAGAGCTTAGTGTCATAGACAGACTTTATAAACTCAGAAACTGTGCATTTCCGGATCTATGTTGATACAAACTCTTTTTATTATCTACATATGAGCACTCTGTATATATAAAAAAAGAACATACCACTGATGAAGCTTAAGAATTTACCATTCAAAACAGAAATTTCTATTAAATGGTTAGACACTAATGAACAATAAACTACTGGACACCTTGCAGCATGTAATATACAAAATTTAATACCTAAACAAAGTATTTAAAATATAGCACATATATGGCAAGCAAAATTTAATGAACTGTACAAAACGAAAATTACTTCTAATAGTTGTTTACTAACAGAAGCAGGCAAAAGAAAAACAGTGGTAATAACAAACAAACCAAATTTATAGGAATAAATACACAGTTTATCAATGATAATCAAATTAGCATGCTGCAAAATGATCTCACCCAGAAAATGCAGAGGCAAATCCAAAACAGTACAAAACACATGCAATTCTAATTCAAGAACAAGTCAAGGAAGAAATCTTATAAATGAATCCTAGAGAGCTGAGCGTATAATTAAAATACAAATGTCAACCAGTGTAAGATTCCAACTTCCCTCAGAGTATGCATATTTATTAGGCTCATTTCTTGATACTGGCTGAAACTCAACTGGTGCACTGTCTGCAGTTCTGATTCTAGGGTTAAATTATTCCTCACACTACTCAAACTTACAACATATCTTAGGGAATTTTGGTACCAAGCAGTTGCTTCTTTACCTTTGCTGTTTCCACTTGTTTGTACCAGCTTTCTGAAACATATGAGGGTGATTCAACAGGTATCTGCACTTTCATTCCATATGCAGACGGTACAAGATAGCCTGATGGAAGTTCACAGCTCCTGGTCCCATCAGATGACACATCAATACACTGCCCAGATGACCTCTGATGCAGTAAGCAAGCTGTGGCAAAGAAGAGAACATGAGTTCATCAAAAAAGAACAATTGGCCAAGGTTCTCTTGTGGGTGGGGGGCAAAAGATGTTAAAGGGGTTGAAATTCACAAAGGAATAAAAGCCCAATAGAGAACAGAGTGTGTTTCAGTGGACAGACCTGTTTGCATGAGGCATGACAAGAGAAACGATTGAGAATGCTTGTAGTACCACACCACAGCAGTAAGTGATGACAAACAAACAGGAACAAGCCACAGCTGTGATCCTCAAGAATGGACGAATATCAGTACAGGACAGTGCATCAACACCAGACATCAGTAAGAGTTCAGCTCATTTAACAGTGCAAAATATTCTTGGTTTCCACAAAGTCTGTGCAGGGTGGGTTCTGAGCAAATAGACAGAAGAGCACATAGGCATGATGAGTTCTCATCTGCTGGAGTGGTACCATAATGAAGGCAACAATTCTTTTTTTATCACATCACTTATAATGATACTTCCATATACCATCAAGAACCACAAATCACACATCAGAGTACGCACAAGTACTTGTCCACTCCTGCTGCCAAATAATTCTTGACTCAGCCATCAGCTGGGAAGTTACTGCTGACAATGTTATGGACCTCTCAAAGTCCTATCCAACATTACTGGGAATGTGGCATTACACTGACAGACGCAACATATTCTGACATTTTACGAAGTGAATTGAGGCCAGCCATCCACTCCAAATAGACAAGGCAGATTACTGCAATGTGCTTTTTGCATGATACTGCTCCTAATCATTCTGTTTCCCAACCTAGGAAAATCCTTCAGGAGCTGAGATTTGAAGTGACCATCCAGCATATAGTCCACACCTTCAATCTTCAGATTTCTTTCCATTTGGACCTCTAAGGGGTCTCACAGAGGTCATCAATTTGTAGACGATGATGAGGAAGCAGTGCATGACTCGCTTTACACTTGGTCCAAAGAGTTCTATTTTTCTAACAGCATCAGAAAGCTTGTGGACTGCTGTACAAATGTTCTGAGAAGCAGGGAGACTATATGTATACACAAGTAAAAAATTAGATAGAAACATTTTATAATCATTTTCATACACTGCTGGTATATCCCTCTTTCTCTCTTCTGCAAAGTCTTTGCCTCAGTTCAAGCACAAATGACCTGGTACTGGAAATGAATGTTCCATTTATACAAAAACAGCATTAACAAGTCAGTCGTTTTAGCAGAGACATATTGCTTTCCTATTAGGTATGAACTGAATTTCTATACAATGTTCAGAAGAAATTCAGTCTTGAAAGCGTTAATTTTTATTCACCACATCAACCAGATTATATTATAAATTTATTAATATAATGTGGAATTTTCTGTTTAGCCTTTCAGTGAACATACCTTCTGGACCACTTCCACTAACATCCTGTGACCACATCATGCATTCATCTTCATCAGCATCATAGACTCCCAAATTAAAATGTTCACAACTGTTAGGAACACTG
>NW_019739946.1:679209-696802 GCF_002891405.2 Cryptotermes secundus
ATATATTATGAGTAACTTCTACACTGATGTACCGTTCCATAACTAATGAATGATGATGATGATGACAATGATATTTGTTTGATCACAACTGGGTTGTGGGGACAATCACTTTGAAGATCAGCTCTCATTATTCTCGTTAGCCACTCCTTTCATCACAGAACACAATTCATTGTACAGAGTGGCGTCGTCCTTACCTGTAGCCACTAGAGCACTGTGACATGCTGCAATGATTGATATGCCTTAGTCCCCAGTCAGAAGCATTTATATATTCAGGGCTTAAGGGAAACGAGGTTTCTTTTGCTGCAAAAGTTGGTGATTGTTGCACTGCCAACATTTTAAAGGAAGTGGAAGGACCATGTGCATGGATAGGAATATGTGTTACAGGGGATGGCACCAGTGTCTTGTCTTGTTTAGGAGGTGAGAAATACAACATGAGTATAGTCTTTGTGATTTACAACTGAGGGCAAGAGATTCAAGGAAGGGACTGGTGCTGCTAGAAACCAGTGTATCTGGGAGGTCTTGTGACCGGGCAATTCGATCAAGGTTTTCCGTGGTTTTCCTTGGTCCCAGAGCAAATGCTGAGTTGGTACCCAAATTCCACATTGCACTGCATGCTTCACATGCAACCCCCCCCCCATAGTAACATCATGAAACTTATTATACTATAACTACACAAGAATGACATGTCTTATATCATGTATAATGATCCATGGACACGAAATAAATGAAATGAAATGGAGGTTGTGAAAATGATTGCGAAGCAGAAAACTGAGCCACATGGAACCGCAATTCTGTTCAGGTGTAATCTTTCTGCTGTAGTGAATTTACTTTCCAAGAAATGTCTCCTGCACAAATATTTCTTTTGCGGTAGTCTAGCAGAATCAAAGTTGCTGGATATTACAACTTTTCATGCCCATACCCCATCGAAATAAAAGTAGAAAATTGTCTCAAAACCTCGAAATAATTCATTCGGAAACATGACAAACATAATGCACGTGCTAAATTTTGGGGTTATGTTGAATAAAATGAACGCAGACATAAACTAAACTTAATTTCTTCCTTGGATTTAACTACACCTTGAAAAGCCATTGCACCATGAATTAAAACAGACATACCGTGCTGGACCCTGTACAAGTCTTGCCTCCGCATATACAGACACTAGTTATTAATGGAAACCCTCCCTTACAGCTTAATTGATTGTGAGTTTCAATACCAGTAAAAATACCCTACGAGATAGTTTCATAGTTCGAATTCAGACCGTTAGATGGTGGTATACATTCTACAGCTCCTACTGCTATTGGTGTTGGAAGACAAAACAATTTATTAAACAATCGCGATAATGTTTTTACATTTAGTCCGAAATATTGTGACATATGATTTTTATAGCTTCAAGATAATGTTCTTTTTCGAGTGTCATATATATATATTCACAAGTTTCGTTGCCTTATGGATGCGAGTTTCGTTTCTATGGTTACGTTTACATTTTCGTTGCCATCTTTTGTCCCTCAACGGAAAATCATTTGTATGTGAACTCATCAATTGCTGCCCGTAAAAAGAAGCGAGGGTAAAACTAAAGGAAATAAGTTCCGGGAAGAACTAATAGCATTATTTCCTTTGATACGACATGGACCGCATAGAAAATGAGGCGCACAAAAATCCTTCTACTGTGACGTATCCGTTGCTGTGGGAACCTGTTTACCGAGCTAAAGCCTAGCAACAAGGGGATATGCAAACAGAAAGGTGATCTCACAAGCCTACTTTCATATTTTAGCCTATTGCTAGGTAACCGCCCACATCAACAGTAGGCAAACTGTTAGAGTCGAGTTTTCTATTTTGTCCGTCCAAAGGAATATAACCAGGGCTCCACAGCATTTGATATCAGTCGAACTGGGAGAACCTTCATCGTTATAATCGATTACCAGGTAACGATTAGTAAACAAACTAAGAAAACTTAGCATGTAGTGACTTGTGTATTGTGGAAATCATTGATAATATTATAATTATTTGTAGTTACGACCTCTACATGGCCAATAACTCTATTCACCAATCCCAATCACGTCTATGGCCACTCACACACCTGATAATATGTTAGTTGTTTTTTAAATAAGAACGTTAAAACATAAACTGACACATACTCTTTTATATTTATTAGAATTCAACTAATTAATTTCCTGATATCAGATAGCTTAATCATGAACTTACTTTCCAAGAAATGTCTCCTGCACAAATATTTCTTTTGCGGTAGTCTAGCAGAATCAAATTTGCTGGATATTACAACTTTTCATGCCCGTACCCGATCGAAATAAAAGTAGAATAAATTGTCTCAAAGCCTGGAAATAATTAATCAGAAAAGATGACAAACATGATGCACGTGCTAAATTTTGGGTTATGTTGAATAAAATGAAATCAGACATAAACTAAACTTAATTTCTTCCTTGGATTTATCTACACCTAGAAAAGCCATTGCACCTTGATTCAAAACAGACATCCGGGCTGGACCTTGTACAAGTCTTGCCTCCGCATATACAGACACTAGTAATTAATTGAAACCCTACCTTACAGCTTAATTGTTAGTTTCAATTCCAGTAAAAATAACCTCCGAGATAGTTTCATAATTCGTATTCAGACCGCTAGATGGTGGTATACATTCTACAGCTCCTACTGCTATTGGTGTTGGAAGACAAAACAATTTATTAAACAATCGCGATAATGTTTTTATTTTTAGTCCGAAATATTGTGACATATGATTTTTTATAGCTTCAAGATAGTATTCTTTTTCGAGTGTCACATATCTAAATTCACAAGTTTCCTAAGAAAACTTCCTTTCTGCCTTATGTAAACACGTTTCCTTTCTACGGCTTCGTTTATATTATCATTGCCATCTTGTGTCCCTCAAGGAAATATAGTTTATATGTGAACTCATCAATTGCTGCCCGTAAAAAGAAGCGGAGGTAAAAGTAAAGAAAATAAGTTCCGGGAGAACTAATAACATTATTTCCTTTGATACGATATGGGCCACCTAGAAAATGAGGCGTGCAAAAATCCTTCTACTGTTGCATGTATATTCGTTGTCGTGGGAACCTGTTTACTTACCCGAAACCTAGCAACAAGGAGATATGCAGACAGCAAGGTGTTCTCACAAACCTACTTTCATAAGTTAGCATTCTTCTCTATTTCAAAAAACAAAAGTAGGCTTATGAAATTACCGTCATATCTGTGTATCCCATACCCCTTACTAGACAACGGCGCAGATACTAGCAGCAAATCGGTAAAAGAGTTTCCGCGGCAAAGAATATAAATGCAACGACAGAAGAATTCTGGTTAAAAGTAGGAAATTAGACTAAAAATACACGCGATGTAAACAATTCCACTTTTCCCTAACTACATATGCTAAGTTCCAGCTTGTATTGCTGCGTGTAACACTGTTGCTATAGGAATGGGCTGCTTGGTAAACGATATCTGGGCTATTGCTAGGCAACCGCCCGCAACAACAGTAGCCAAACTGTTAGAGTCGAGTTTTCTGTTTCGTCCGTCCAAAAGAATATAATCAGGGCTTCACAGCATTTGATATTACTCGAACTGGGAGAACCTTCATCGTTAAAATCCATTACAGGTAACGTTTAGCAAAACAAACTAAGAAAACTTAGCATGTAGTGACTTGTGAATTGTGGAAATCAGTGATAATATATAGTTATTTGTAGTTACGATCATTACATAGTCAGTAAATCTATTCACCAATCCTAGCCACATCTGTGGCCACTACTACACGTAAGAATATGGTAGTTGCTCTTAAAGCAGAACTTTTAAAACACAAACGGACATGTATGCTTTCACATTCATCAGACTTCAACTAATTAATTTCCTGAGTTCACATACCTTAATCGTGACGTATTTTCTTTGTTACAGCATTCAACTGGCATTTCAACCCATCGCAAGAGAAGACTGTGTACGTAATAACGTGAAAGAACCACGGAAATGTCTCTTAACATAGGTCTTTCTGGTTTGGAAATGGGACGTCGTACGGAGAGCAATCATGCTTGTTTTCCGACCGAAATGGAGGGTGACAACTGCTCTCCTCATGACAAATTCCGACAGAGCTCAAAAGAGGCCCGAGACTCGTCCATCAGCTGCTGCTGCTTCGGGTGGGTCCGAACATGGTTATGCAAGAAAGTAAGCAGATTTCAGGCATGTTCATACTGAAACTAAAAAGACAGATTATCACGTTGACTGAAACATACGTGTCTGGCAAATTTTGGAAGTAAGAATTTTATAGAACTCATAAGCAGTCTTGCCAACTAAAATATGAACTGAAGTTTCGATTTGTCCCTTTCAGAATGACCTGAATAGTAATGAAGATGTTTACGAGAGGAAATGCCCAGACAACACGGGAGAGGGCACAGAAGACTCCCGAGACTCGTCCACCGGCGGGTGCTTCGAGTGCATCCAAAGATGGGTACGTGATAAGGTAAGCAAATTTCAGACATGTTCATACTGAAATTAAAAAAGCAAATTGTCATGCTGATTGAAAAAATGTGTTTCTGGCAAATTGTCAAATTAGATGTATTATAGATATTGTCACTTCTATGAGTGACTATAGAGGCAAATTAGTTTTGGTGACTCATTTATTGACCACTTTAACACACGACTCGTGACTACACTTAATTATAGCGCCATCGCTGATCTCCATACTTTACACATCACCAGAATCCACGCTAACTGTATTCCACACCGCAGTGTCTACACTAGCCGTTTTCAGATAATGGCTTCTAGCAGTGGAGATTCTTCAGCTTCCACGCTCGGGTCATTCCCGAATGGCCAATGTCTCACAACTGAACTTAGCTGGCTCTTAAACTGCTGCTGGTCCTCAACAGCACAATTATCCTTGGTTTAGAGTCCCACGGTACTCTTTACCATATTTTATTAGAGCAAAGTCAAAGTCAAAGTGAATTTAACGCTGGCTGTTTACCGCCGATCAGGACCACAATTGCTTTAACTGAAGTCCTTCTGCCAGAGTCCTTACATAACATCCCGCTTCTAACCACTAAGAAAACAGTTTCTCTGCTGTTCCGTGCCGCAACGGCCGCTGTTCACAGTCACCGTTTAGCGACGAGTCTATACGCCACAACATTATATGAAATTTTTAAAATAATTAGAAAAAAAAAGAAAAATAAATTATTACATCTAATACGAATTTGATAGGNATAACATCCCGCTTCTAACCACTAAGAAAACAGTTTCTCTGCTGTTCCGTGCCGCAACGGCCGCTGTTCACAGTCATTGCTTAGCGACGAATCTATACGCCACAACATTATATGAAATTTTTAAAATGATTAGAAACAAAAGAAAAATAAATTATTACATCTAATACTAATTTGATAGGATAACAGACTTGTAGCACACTTTGAAGACATATTAGTTCAAGGTTTGAATGCGAGAGACCTACCTGATATACTGCATATCGCATTGTAATATTAGCATTCAAAATTAGTGTGTGAGGTTGTGGGTTTTATTTGTCTGAGGATAATGGATAATGGCATGTTCTTATGTACTCGTGAGTGGAACACCGTTGCATCTTGGCACGGGGACACACAACAAAGAAATACTTACTGTCACATGTCCCTGATTGGTGTGAATAATTATAATGGGTTCTGGATTAGATGAATAGAATTATTAGACACTCACAAGGGGGTACGCGATATCGTAGTTGATTGAGGTACTATGCTACAAGCATGGCGGTCGCGGGTTCAAGTCTCGATGCCGTCACTGGATTTCTTTTTCAATTGGCCCACTCATTCCAACCGCACTATGGCCCTGGGATCGACTCAGCCTCTAACAGAAATGAGTACCCGGAATATTCTTCGGATGTTCTTGGGGGTAAAGGGCGGCCAGCGCGTAAGACTGATAATCTTGCCGCCATCTACGAGCCGATTGTCTAGAAAATGTTGGAACCTCAACATCTCACAACCCCATGGGCCTCCACGACCTGTTACAGGGAGAACTTTAATTTTTTTTACTAGACACTCACAAGTTGTAACTACAAATAATTTTAACACTCTAAATACGTATTACTGTGACTATAACACACAAAAGGAAGTCTTCAACATCTCCTTGCTAGTCGTTGCTTTGTAACGAACCTTATCTGCTTAAACTTTCAACTACTGAACTGCCGTCTGAATTTCATTATGAATGACTTTCCGAATGCCTTGAATGATGTCTGTCTTAAAAAAAAATCACGAATTCACTGAATTTTGAAACTACCACGCGGTCCTCATAGAAGTCACCACATTCAAGGGTTCCATTACTGTTTTCGAAGAATCAGTTGCCTCAGAATCTTGTGTTAATTTGGGAAATGATTTCATCTCTCCAAGCGTGTTCGATGTCGCGAAATTTGTTGCAACCATTAGTTGTCTAGCAATGGATAATATTCGTTTCTGCAATCACTCCGGTTTTTATGAAGTGTTCAACAAGCCATGGCCTAGCATATGATCATATTCGTCACAATACATTGCATGTTTGTAGGTGTGTGAAGAATTTTGCCGTGGTGTAATTGTTCAAATCGAAGAAAATTCACAACGAATATTAATTCTGTGATGCCGCAAACTATTCTTGAATCACGCATTATCGAAGGCGATTAAGCCACTTAGCTACCCGTTCCTGAAGCCACTGTGATATGTTCAGTTTTCCAGGCGTCTCGGAACAGAAAAAGAGACAATGACAGAACAGCGACCTGTGACGGCGACAGCACAGCGCTCTGTGACGGCGACAGCACAGGGACTTGTGACGCCTGTGACGACGACAGCACAGGGTCTTGTGACGCCTGTGACAGCAACAGAACAGAGCTCTGTGACGCCGGTAACGGCGACAGAACAGCGACCTATGACGGTGACAGCACAGCGACCTGTGACGCCGGGAATGCTGACAGCCCAGCGCCCCGTGAAGCCTGTAACGGCGACAGAACAGCGCCCTGTGACGGTGACAGAACAGCGACCTGTGACGGCGACAGCACAGCGCCCTGTGACGGTGACAGCAACAGAACAGAGCTCTGTAACGCCTGTAACGGGAACAGAACAGCGCCCTGTGACGGTGACAGAACAGCGACCTGTGATGGCGACAGCACAGGGACCTGTGACTCATGTGACAGCAACAGAACAGAGCCTTGTGACGCTTGTGACGGTGACAGAACAGCGACCTCCGACGATGACAGAACAGCGACCTGTGACGGCGACAGGACAGCGACCTGTAACGGCGACAGAACAGCGACCTGTGAAGCCTGGGATGGCGACAGCTCAGCGACCTGTGACGACTCTAACGGCGATAGTACAGCGCCCTGTGACAGTGAGACAACAGCGACCTGTGACGGCGAAAGCACAGCGACCTGCGACGCTTGTAACGGCGACAGAACAGCGACCTGTGAAGCCTGAGATTGCGAGAGCCCAGCCCCCTGTGACTATTACAGAACAGCGACCTGTGATGGCGAGAGCACAGCGACCTGTGAAGCCTGGGATGGCGAGAGCCCAGCGCCCTGTGACGGTGAGAGCACAGCGACCTGCGACGCCTGTAACGGCGACAGCACAGCGACCTGTGACGGCGAGAGCACAGCGACCTGTGAAGCCTGGGATGGCGAGAGGCCAGCGACCTGTGACGGCGAGAGCACAGCGACCTGTGATGACTATAACGGCGACAGAACAGCGCCCTGTGACGGTGACACAACAGCGACCTGTAACGGCGAAAGCACAGCGACCTGCGACGCCTGTAACGGCGACCGAACAGCGACCTGCGACGCCTGTAACGGCGACAGAACAGCGACCTGTGAAGCCTGGGATGGCGAGAGCCCAGCGACCTGTGACGGCGACAGCACAGCGACCTGTGACGGCGAGAGCACAGCGACCTGTGAAGCCTGGGATGGCGAGAGCCCAGCGACCTGTGACGGTGACAGAACAGCGACGTGTGACACCTGGGATGGCGACAGCCAAACGCCCTGTGACGTCTGTGACGGCGACAGCCCAGCGACGCGGCGAAAAGCAGGTAAGCCACTGCACTATGCACTGTGAATGCACTTGTAGCTGGGAGGTTAATACAAAAGCTGGCTGTGAGGATGTAATATTCTGATGACGGGAAATGCATTGAGTCGATCCTGGAGAAGTAGAGGGGTTCCGTGCAAACCTCATATACCTGCTTTCCTATTGCAAAGATTTCTAGCCCCTCGACCCCTGTGCCCGTATATTTATATTTATGTTTAGGCAATGCAGGCTGCTCAGAGTCTCCGTGTAGTCTAAGGCGCGCTATGTTTCCTAACAATCCAGTAAATATTTGTTGGTTCTTAGCTCAGAAGGAATGGTATTTCTTCACGTTTCATCTTTGCTTCCGTGGTTTTGTGTAAGGACAACCCCTGAGGTGCGCAGAACAGCCTCCCTTCTCTGGGCAAGGAGACTTACTAAAGTTCGATGTCACAATTTCAGAAACTTATTTCGAATTGCAACAGGCCAGGGAGCCTATTCCGGAATGCTATGGAGAAATAGAAGGAAATATTCAGGATGTAACAACAAAATGTAATTTAGCTTATGGACCAGTGTACAGGACTCGCCTCGTCGTCTCATTATTGACTCTGAGAAATTTCTAATTCCTCAAGAACAGGTTTCATTTACGTAATGCTTGGAGGATACAGCATTTTAAGATATATACCGCCGCAATTACTGTAAATGCTAGTATGCAAACAGTGTTTCATAATCTGTATACATTCATTTCCGTTATCTGGCTTCCTACCAAATGTCGCTTGGATGGCCCAATTCGTTTTTAACCTCCGTCCAACTGAGAGAAGAAAATATATGTATAGCAGGTTGATATTCGGCATCATATAGAAATATTACCTCAAACAGTTGAATGAGTTTTGAAAACTCCATGAAAGGGAGTTACTGTATCTCAAAAGATAATTCATTCGCCATGCTGTGTAACCAACAATCTAGATCTGGAACAGTAACATAATTTCATGTGGATGTGCCTACATACGAGTGTAGCCCTAGACATACTGCAGTCTACTGAACCTGCTTCCTCGGTAAACCGCTAAGTTCAACTGGAAGGTTCGGAGCACATCGGGAAAATAATGTTACTATAAGCGATAGCTAAACTTGTGTATATAAAGGGAGCAGTTATCATCCTGCAAACACTGAAAACAAAATCTGAGGAGAGTAATTTGGCAAACAATTCTTCAAGCGACGGCATATGCCGTCTGTTTGCCATTTACTGCTTCCTTTCTTTTTAACGTCTCTGTCTGCACACATGACTGTTTTGTGACTGGCTGCGATGATTTTACGCGCAATTGGAAATGGAGAACCAAAGACCAACAGACAGATAAAGAAACGGGAGACTAAGGAAGATTCTTAAAAACCTGACAGAAGTAAGTAGGTCTACGGCATGTAAGAACGGTAATATTCAGTATGAGAGACATACGAGGCTATACGAGTAATATGACTTGTCTTGATTCTTGTAAAGTCGCGAAGTCAAGCTGGAAATGCATACTAACATTCAAGTCTTACAATTAACTGAAATACCCTACGCTATTTTGTTTACATCTTCTGGTGTTTGTTACAGTTTTATTGTTTCTTTTTTCCATAACTCAATCTACCTGTCTTTAATAAGAGATCGTTTTCTTTGATTCATCCTTTATCTCCGAAGATGACCTTACCCTGTGGCTGGTTTTAATGTCCTCAGGAGCGAGGGGAACATCTTGATGAGGAAGTCGAGCTTCACTGCATGCAGGACTCTCTGTGTAAGAGGAACTACATGAGAAGAAACAAAGAGAGGACCCCAGCACAGAAGAAGTTGGAGGAATTCCGGAAAAGTCTGAGAGCTGTAAGTACTGCCTATCAGAAGAATTTAATTTGCATAAAATTCTGTATAATTTATCTGAGCATCCCCAATTAATAGAATTTGAAAATAGGAATGTCTCTTTTATATTCCATTTTATTAGATCTCAATGAAATTGCACCACTAGCGACTCGTTAACACGATGGTCCGCTCTCATGTGTTACATAACGAGGACAACCCTGAGAAGGTCTTCAAGAGCGACTCTTACCGAACGGGTAGCATCTTTCTTTGTAATCAGAAGGTCGCGTGTTTATATCACGTGGCGGAAAGCGGCTATCCTGTTATAATTTTCATGTGCCTTTATTCGGTAGCTCTAGGCACGTTATTTTTATTTCCATGATAACGTCGAATTGTGAGGTGGTAGTAAATAATGAATTGGTGAGGACGTAGAATGAAGTGGTCAAGCTCTAATCTGAGACATTATTTTGGCATTTGTCTGCAGCGAGGGCCGAGAGAAACATCGAAAGCCTCAGGCACAATAGTCGATCTCCCTGTTGAGACTCTCGAATAAGCTACAGGAGCGTTCCCTCTTCGGCCGCGAGTAATTCATTATTGCCTTATCATCTTACCACTCGATGATACACAAATTGAGATGCTAACAGCATTGTCAGATTAACCACAAATACAATAAGTAAACAATGAATACATCCTGTACCAAAATCATTGGAGCGGTTTCAAGCGACCATACCGGCTTTGTAGATGCACGTAGAATTATGTTTCCCACGTGGAACAAAAGCGCATGTATTCAAGTTTTCATCGCATGCGCAATCGCCACTCCCTTCCCCCTCCCCTCACTAGGTCAGTAACGTAACAAAGAGAAAATGGCGACTCCGGAGCAATAAGTGTTTCGTGTTCTGCAGTTTGCGAAGCATGAAACAGTTGTTTCTTTTCACCGGGCCTTCCAGCAATAATTTCAGGTTGATTCTTCATCTCCCAACAGCATTGGACTTTGGTATCAGCAGTTTCAGACAAAGGGTTTTTTAAGGGGGGAAAACGTTCAGGACATCCGCGTGTGTCAGAAGAAAGTGTGATACGAGACAGTCTTTTCTTCGCAGTCTCAAGAAACATGTGCGCAATGCGAATCGTCACTTGGAGATGGCAACTATGACTGTTTGAAGGGCGTTGCGAAAGATTCCGAGAATGAAGCCCTATCTTCTTCACTTGGTGCAGTTTCTTCAATCATTTTGGTACACGGTGTAGAGAATGTGATTGCATTTAGAGCATACATCAAGTTGGTCACTACAAAGTCAGCATGGAAATAAAGTTGTCCCACAATTTCAACATATAAAACAGGCAAAGAAGAGCGATATGTTCTGGAATATAACGCTGTGTAATCATTTGGAAGTAGACGGGTGTTTTGAAGGAAAAAGTAGTGTCTCTATTTTCAGGGCCGAAAAATAAGCTAAGGAACCTTAGTTTTCCACCTGCTTTCCAGCTGGTTTCTTGCTCTACTTATTCTTCTACCCTGAAGATGGAGGCGATATGTTCCTACGAAAAGTACAGTTGACTTTGAAAGGATTACATTGCATTATATCTCAAAGGACAGAACTCTTCATAAACACCGCTGTGAAACCCATATTTCTTACAAAAACTGTACAAATTGTAAAAATTTTGTGTTTGAAACGTTGCAGGAAAAGCCAGATCTTGATGAATAGGAGCTGGACGAATGAGACTTGTGGCCACCGGAAGAAGATGACTTCATCTGAGAAATTTCCGAGGTCCAGTAAATTCTTTTTCATAAGACAAGTGTCCGGTCCCAACAAACTTACTTCTAAATATCTTTCCAATTTGTTTTAAGATTTATACAATTATACTTAGTATTAATAATTAATCATGGCATAATCATAAAAAGTATTACTACACTTAAGTATAGGGTGTGGCATGTTGACAAATATAAAATTATATTTAAATTATTTATTAATCAATATACTAATGAAATCTTGTAGCATATTTTATTTTACTCAAGCCAACATTGTTAAATTAACTTGTGCTTATTTTAATTGACATATCTCATTGTGATCACCAAAAATATATTTATTATTGAGATTCTTGTATTTTCATGTATGCAAAGTTGTAATTTAATAAATAAAAATGTACGAATCTATCAATTCTAAATACTAATTTCATGGCTTAGACCGGGAGGCCACTGTGATCGGATTTCTGAATACACCTCATTCCCAGTTCTGTCTCTTCAGTCCAATAGAATGGTTACACGGGAGGTGCAACTGAACGTACAGTTTTAATTCAAAAGAGTGTACGCGGGAGAAGCCGCGTACACGTTCACGTACACTTCAGTGTACGTGAACGGCCGCACTCTGTTCTCTGTCTAACTATTTTGCATCAAATCAATTTATTTCTCGCGAGGAAGCCCCGTTTTTCAGTCAGTGAATACGTATATTTTTTTTAAAGAAATTCTTTCAACATAAGCGGCGTCGATTACAGTTTTAATTTTGTGAACTCCGGAAATAAATATGCAGCACTGGGTGGTTTCTAATGACAATACAGTATAAAACCAGAAATTGTAAGAAAAAAAGTTGTACTACCACTTCAGTCTAAATTCGAAGTATACGCAGACAGAACACTTGGAAGCCATTTAAACTTCCGGGTCGTATTGAATTACTTTCTCACTAAGATATGGATTGACTGCCGCACTAACGTAAATATGGAGACCACTCTAGCACTTTACACTAAGAGTTCCAAACCTGTGGAACGTGGTCACGTCGGAATGCGTGAAGGAATTATAATAGAAGCGTGAAATCATAAATTTTACATAAAATTAAATGAAATTATCTTCTTCATCTGTATTTAATAAAAGACAGACTCATCACCTTACCTGCTTCACGCTGTTTTTCTGCCTGACTCATTCTAAGCCCTGAAGATGGATGCGAAATTTTCTTCCAAAATGTCGGTTGAATTTCAACAGACTACAAGTTACATCCCATTCGATACCCCGTGGCCTGTAGTCCGCAAGCGAACTATACCGATCGAGCGACCGCCGCTTGTCGTCGAAATTAGTGCCAACTTTTGCTGATAGAGGGTGTCACGTGGTCAGCGCAACGGATCCCTAAGGCCGTTAATCTCGGTTTTCTAGACCGGAGCTGCTATTTCCTTGAAATAGCTCCTCAATTATCCTCTCGAGGCTGAGTGGACCCCGTTCCAGACCCACTACTTCGCAGAAAAATCTGGTAACGCCTGGAATCGAACCCGGGACCTCTGGATCTGTAGCCAGGAACTCTGACCACTAGACCAGAGAGACGGTATTCAACCCATACGAGATATCTTCATAAATACCGCTTTGAGAACCTCAAATTCGAAAATCAAGCACGTTTTACGCAGACTATATTTCGCGATGGTTTTACAATTTCGGGAAATAGGAAGCGGTCACGGTTAGCGGTATGTCGTATTCATATATTTGGGTGACTGGCTAAAATAATGTAAGCGACAGTGTTTACATACTAGATTTTATGGCACATATGTATATATTACTGTTGAAGTGAAACACCAGTCTCTATCTGCAGAATCCATAAATGCCACGTGGCGTCTCTGCCCCTAGATATACAAACAAAATGTTCCTGACTCATGGTCGCGCAAGCCATCTCACTTTCATGTTGTGTCACAATGGCAAAACCTAGCATATGTCCCCAGTAACTTGTCCAGAGATGTTCACAGAACAGTTGGATAGGCTGAAATGGAGACTTCTAACTATATGTTCCCACTCCTTGCGTCTTTGTGCAACCTCGCCGAAATATTGATGTTCACATGTCTTGCTCTCTTTATTATACAACTCTATATTTTTCGGCTTAACTGGCCACCATCGTGTGTATAAGGTGCCGAGTTGTTCTGTTGCGCTATTATTTTTCACTGGTTCTACAGTCCCCTTGGGCCCTGGCTTTTGATTTTTCAGTTTCATGATCATTTTACAGACGGTGGGACTCCTTGGGCGAGTGATCAGCCCGAAGAAAGGTTTCTGCCTAAACACAGGACAACACAAACGGAGAATAAACGCATACACATATCAAATATCCATGCCTTGTGTGGGATTCGAAAACACGATCCCGGCTTCAGAGCGAGCGAAGACAGTTCATACCTTAGACCGCTCGGCTACCGTGACCGGCAGTGTATAAGAATAATATATAAGAATTCAGTTCGTACCTCACAGGAAACAGATCCGAACCCACGATCCCGGCTTCCGAGCGAGCGAAGACAGTTCATGCCTTAGACCGCTCTGCTACCGTGACCGGCAGTGTATAAGAATAATATATAAGAATTCAGTTCGTACCTCACAGGAAACAGATCCGAACCCACGATCCCGGCTTCCGAGCGAGCGAAGACAGTTCATGCCTTAGACCGCTCTGCTATAGTGACCAGGATACATCACTATATTTTCAATTACTATAAAGGAGTTACAGCCCCTTAAATAATAATAATATGTATAGTAAAAATTATCAAATATTTTTACAGACTTTTAAGTTTTATGATCTTCTATTAGCGAGTAATACAAAATTAAAGTGTAATGGATTTAAAAGAAAAATACCCTGTAAAGCCAACGATTGTTGCATGTGATGAATCTACTGAGTAAGTAAATTACTTTAGTTACTTAAATCGCAATCTTCAAAATTTAAGAATGATGATTTGGAATTGAAGCTGAGTAAATTTAACCGCATATTATACTATACAAACTTTACCTACCGACCGAGCGACCGCCGCTTGTAGGCGAAGTTAGTGCCAACTTTAGCGGATAGAGGGTGTCACATGGTCAGCTCAAAGAATCCCCATGGCCATTAATTTCGATTTTCTAGACCGGAGCCGCTATTTCCTTTCCAGACCCACTACTTCTAAAAAAATCTGGTAGCGCCGGGAATCAAACCCGGGACCTCTGGATCTGTAGCCAGGAACTCTGACCATTAGACCACAGTGGAGGCCTAAAATGTGACTACTGTTCCTTTACTGGATACTATTTCACTACATGTTTCAGCTTACCTGGCCATCTTCGGGTGTACAGGTGTGGACAAGGATACTGCTGTTCACTGTAATGCGCGGTTTCTTTCCTCCTATTGCAGTTGCCTCGGTTTTACTTTGGGTTAAGGGGGTTGCAGTTGGTAGCATTTCTGTAATCTGTGTTGCACTATTTTAGAGTTTTTAAATGTCTATATGTCCATTCAATTATTTTATATATGATATTATTTACAGTTTTATTTGTTGCAACAGGATATTGAAATGTAACATTAAGAGAACGTTCATTTTGCTGTGTTCGCACATAATTTTTTTCTCGACAAAAGGGTTGTTGGGGCACAGTATAAAACGGGGTGAGACTCACTGCCCGAAGTGAAGAACATAAACAGAAAATGCGTGGGTACAGGGTTATGAAAAGACATTTTAGACTCTGGAAGAAATACCTGGAAGACGGCGAAAATTATACTGTCACATTTTAGCTGACACACGAAAGTGTGAAACCAGTAAAAACTGCCGGTGCTATGCAACAGCTCTGTAAACACATTTCCACGGCTACCAAGTCACGTGACAACAGCACGCTTATACGCAACAGAGGAACACATCACGACATATCGCGCCCACTTCTGCAGTGACGTCACGCGACAATAGAGGAATTGTGGGAAGCTGTGTTTTCTGTTGGGTCCGTCCGGAGGCTATACCACGAGGACCAACGGGATAAGCCAGTCAGTCGACAGTGTAGACTCTAGAGAATGTCTTGATTCTGCAGTTACCAGTTGCGATACAGACCCGTCGGAGGTCGTCGGAGAAGGCCACCTTTGGTAAAGGTGGAGGAGTCCCTATTGCACTAATTCGTTGCGTAGCAACGCCGAGTCTTTTTGTGAGATAGACTCCAGTGCGGTTCGTGAGCCGTAAAGGAGTGAGGAATAGCTCTTATTAGAAGACTGGGACAAGGCGACGCCTAGTTGAGAGGTACCCGCCAGCCAAAGGGGACAAAAACATCTGATCACGAAAGCTGGGGTATCTACGACTCTTGGAGTCTTACCAGTCGACAAAAAGTGAAGACATAGCAGACTGAGAAGATTTAAAGCGTGCTGTAGCGGTTTGTAAAATGTGTGAGTTGGCGATTGCGCAATCATTACCTGTACTTACGATTTTAAAAGTCTAATAAAACTTATTACCAATCCAAACCCCTTCCATAGCCAATCATATAACAATAAAATGAGCACCTTCATAATTCATAATTTGCCAATAATGTCACTGTGACTGAATAAGAAGTTTGTATATTTTCATCAATTTAAAGAATCATCAGGCAAGACTAAGAAAGTAAAAAGATGAAATACAATTCACGGCTCTTATAGTGACGCTGTATTTTCTGTATCGAAGTTTAGACGAATACTTTATAAAACATAATGCTATAAACCTGCTGTTTAAACGACTTGCGTAGTTCGAATATTGACATATCTTTTGTTGCAGCAGTCGGAATTACAACGGTCCACTAACTCCCCCCCCCACGCCTATTCCTAACTAAGAAGCAGAACACCGCTGAAGATCTTCCCCCACTCTCTCAGCACCTACGCCACGATAATACCATCAACGGTAGAGTTCCTGTGTTATACTGGGTATAAAAGAGTTTTCAAGTTTCGTTATCATCCGATATTAACGTAGGTCTTTACGTCATAATTATGAAGAAAATGGTACAATGAGAACTAAATTCAAAATTTCGGAGGTCTTGTTGAGTACACATGACTTCTATTCCGTAAGGCTACTTACTTAAAGTATGACGTAACCACAAGTTCCAAGACAGGCAATACTGCTATTACAAATAATTGTTCAGTGTTGGAAAATTATACGTACCAATTAGCACAAATCACAGACTTTTTTCTTTCCACAACACTTTGATACTTGGTCACTTTTACAGTTTTACACTGTTGGCAGGACATCTTGGACGGGGGTCGCTGCCTACATACAGGACAGGACAAGCACAGAATAAACGCACACAGACATCCATATCTAGAGTTGGATTCGAACCCACGATCCCAGTGTTCGAGCGGGTGAAGATAGTTCATGCATTACACCGCGCGGATACTGTGATCGGCATACCACAAACACGTGTAAATGAAATAAGTAGGCTGTGCGCCTTGGAAACTCCATAAACTCCGTGGCATGCAGTCCACAAGCGAACTATACCGACCGAGCGACCGCCGCTTGTCTGCGAATTTAGTGCCAACTTTTGCGGGTGGAGGGTGTCTCGTGGTCAGCGCAACGAATCCCCACGGCCGTTAATTTAGATTTTCTAGACCGGAACCTCTATTTCCTTGAAATAGCTCCTCAATTATCGTCACAGGGCTGAGTAGACCCCGTTCCATACACACTACTTCTCAGAAAATGTGGTAGCGCCGGGAATCGAACCCGGACATATGGATCTGTAGCCAGGAACTCTGATCACTAGACCATAGTGGGAGTCGGGATGCCGCAGCCAGCATAAGGACTAACTACGGGCTGGACGACCGAGGGGTCGGAGTTCGAGTTCCGGTGGAGTCAACAATTTTCTCTTCTCCATGTCGTCCAGATGGGCTCTGGGGTCCACCCAGCCTCCTAACTAGTTAGTACTGGGGGCTCTTTCCCCGGCAGTAAAGCGGCCGGTGCTTGAAGCTAACAATTCACCTCCAACTAGTACCGACGTCAGGAAAATATTGATTTATACATCCACTCCACTATATGTCTTCATGGCCTAGCTCTTAATTAGTTAAGCACAGGGACAACTTTTGTATCTTGT
>NW_019739946.1:697448-723300 GCF_002891405.2 Cryptotermes secundus
ACTTCTTCATTTCTCACATAATCGGTCCAACTGATCTTCTCCACCCTTCTCCAACACCACATTTCAAAACTTTTCAGATGTTTCTGATCTACTGCCCTAAGTGTCCATGTTTCAGCCCCATACAGAGCTATTTTCCAAATGTAGCACTTCACTAGTTTTTCTTCCTCAAATTTAAGTCCAATTTGCTGGTAAAAAGATTCTTCTTCTTGCTAAATGCAGCTTTGCCATGGCAATCCTGGATTTAATTTCACTAGTACACCTTCCATCATCTGTTAACAAGCTACCCAAATATTTAAAACATTTCACATTCTCCAGTTGNTGGTGATAAACAGCATCCTTGTCGAACTCCTCTTCCAATCTGCACACTTCCTGTCTCCCCTCTGTCCAGTCGTACTCTAACTTTCTGATCCATGTACAATTTTATAATCAATCTTCTTTCACGCCAATCGATACCTGTTTCTTTTAGGATCTGCATTAATTTGGTCCAGTTTACCCGGTCAAATTCCTTCTGCCAGTCTATGAAGCAAACACACAGTTCTTCATCTATCTCCAAAGTTCGTTCCGCTATAATTCTCAACATCCCAATTGTATCCCTGGTTCCTTTTCCTCTTCTAAATCTAAACTGATATTCTCCAAGTTCATCCTCTATTTTCCTTTCAATTCTTCTTTTAAGTATCTTTGCTATTATCTTTGCTGTATGTGCAATGAGGCTTATTGTGCGATGGTCGCTGCATTTGGTAGCTTTTGTATTTTTCTTTAAGGCAATCATTGTCACTTCTGTAAAGTCCTAAGCCTTATGCTATTGAATTGTGCCTTCTATATGGATCCATATATTGTGTTTATTGCCGTGTGTTACGAGTAAAATGAAATACATGGCGCGCTTCTGTCACTTTCACTAATCACCTTTATACGCACAGATTAAGTGGTTCTCTACTGAATCTAAACTGGTTTAAAATGCATTGAAAAAGCATTTAAAATTTTCAAAAAATCTTAAAATTTTAAAAATATATCAAAATGTTAAAATATTAATTTTACGGAAATATCATATTCTGGACACTTTTAGTTGTTAATTTTCATCCATAGTTTAAATAAGGTATAGATTTTCTCTCTTGGTTGTGTTGGGCTTGTTGCTGTCTGTGACTGTACTCGTATTTCAGCTTATGGCTATTATTTTTATTCAAAATGTTGAGTACACGATATAACTGTGCACTGTGGCCCTGGGATCGACTCAGCTTCTAACAGAAATGAGTACCAGGAATGTTTTTGGGGGGGGGGTAAACGGCGGCCGGTTTGTAAGGCTGACAATCTCACCTCCATCTGTGAGACGGTTGTCTAGAGAATGTGCCAACTTCGACCCTATGGGCCTCCAGGGTCTCTTACAGGTTGAGCTATACATTTTTATTGAGGGAAAGTGGAAAGCAAGATTCGTTAAGCAGAATGAAAAGTTCTTTATACAGGATGATTCTGAAAGAATCTACCAAACATCTTGCTTAAACGTCAAAGATAAAGCTGTCCATGTAGCTATTTCAGCACCATTTGATTAAGACGTATGGGAGAATGGAGGTACAGATTCGTGTATTCTTAACCTGAGTACTAAATGCAAGTGAGTGGTCAGCTTCAAGCCCCAGTCGTTTCATCTCCGGGGAAAATCACTCGGTATCTATTGTACAATGCGGAGTGTTATTCTTGTCCCTGCTGGGAATAGAATCGCGATCCCTCAGTCGTTCAGTCTACAGCGTAGCCACTACTCTGAGTGACATCACGGTACAATAAACAACTGATTTTGTGTAGCAATGTGCTATTAACTTGGGTAGAATTCCGGAAGTGTATGGAGTAACGGTAGTTTGAAAGTAAGGTAGAGGCCTATGAGAAACAGGGAGTTTTGAATGAAATCTATCAAACTAGCTTCAGTATGAAACTGAAGTAAGTGTTGCTTAATAATGAAATATATTACGAAAATTGCGTACAGGTCTCGCGTAAGACTATAATTCAGATTTCATCACGGTGTGGATTTCTTTTTCATATAATCATGTTGCAGTATCCAGACTATGTAGCCTCGAATCAGAGAATATAAGATTAATAATTAATTAATGAGCTAGGAAAAATTTTCGAGGAGCTCATTAACTAAAATTATTCGAAATTATTTGGAATGGCTGAGGACGGCCATGAGAATCCATAGTGTTTAGCAGGACATATTATTGAACTGGCTCTGCTTGCTACATTATTCACTCTGGTGTATTGCGTGACTTATTCCTCGAAGCTGAAGATAGAGGTACAACGTTCCTTCGAAGCGTCGGTTAACTTTCAACAGACTACACGGCGTTATATTCCAGAAGACAGAACCTTGCATGTTATTCAATTTGCTACATCCTCAGATCTGAACTTCAAAGTTAAAAATTATTTCAAAGAATATGTTTCTGTCGTTATTTCTTGTTCGTGACTGCCTCTGTGGTATAGTGGTCAGAGCTCCTGGTTACAGGCCCAGAGGTCACGGGTTCGATTTCCGGCGCTACCAGATTTTCTGAAAAGTAGTGGGTCTGGAACGGGGTCCACTCACCTTCGTGAGGATTATCGAGGAGATATTTCAAGGAAATAGCGGCTCTCGTATAACCGCACACGGCCTCACTTCTCACAACCGCTGTTCACCACTTCTCGTGACCGTTGCCTATCTATCTTTATGTTTATTTATTTGTTTGCCCGCTTCGGTAGAACACTTTTGACTCTTCTCAGGGTTGTGCCACGGTAATAACTGGGGCAACGCGGAGACTGCACATTTAAAACTGGTCCACAGATACAAATAAATACTCTATTTTCTGCTTAATCACAATATTGTTTATTTCAGAATCAAACTATAACTTTATCGGCAAGTGCGGAGTAATGTGCCAAAGATTAATCGAGCCAAATAAATACTGTTAAATTTAGATAAACTTGGAGAGAGCAGGTAAATGACGTCTGCCTCTGGTGAATTCTAAGTGCCAAGTCCGATACGTCTGTCTCTGATGAATTCTGAACGCCAAGTGCCTCTCCCACCCAATTCTGCGGGAGCGTCACTTCATCACCGTACAGGATTTGAACCGACGGCCTTTCTCCCAGACAAGAATAGTTTCTAATGGCTGAATTTAACTGCCAATTCATGATACCATCAGTACAAGACAATCACATTACTAACCTTTAGAATAAATAGATCCAAAGATATTGAACCCGGGACCCTACATGTGAAAGCACTTATGTCTTAGTTTAGGGCAGACAACAAACATATCCTTTTCATAATTGCCTCGACCCTCTAACGGTCACCCAAGGTCCAGGTAACAAAATAAGTTGTTCCTGTCTAAATGCGAAAAGCATGTCAACTTCTTAATGGATGGGTCACCTTTATAAATCAGTCACTCTATTGAAATGGCTGAAAAGGAACATGTGTCCATTAAAGAGTATTAAAAGGTTTGGACGGTTACACTCGTCAAGAAAAACTAGATCGACGGCCTTGGGGTTTCATTGCGCTGACCACGTGACACCGTCTATCGGCATAAGTTGGCACTAAATTCGCCGACCAGCGGTGGTAGCTCAGTCGGTATAGTTCGCTTTCGGACTGCAGGCCACGGAGGTTTTCTTTTTTGTTTTTCTGGTTCGTAGAGAAGCTCCACCATATGCCCTTAAAGACGCTAAAGTAGGAGGTTAAAATTTGGAATCTTTATGCCAAGGCATGCGATCCTTCTAAATCCAACATCTGTCGCTGAAAATCAAGGCGAATTGGGGGGTGGGGGATAATGATGACGGAGGCATGTGCGTTCCTCTCTGAAAGCAGCCATAGTTAATTTTATAAAAAGGTAAGGTAGATATCCCAAGTGAGACATCCACTGCAGACGCACGAACCAAAGATGCCGCACAGAACACTTGTCGCAAATGTATATTCAAGTCAGAAGTTGGCATTTTGAACAGATAATTTTGCAGTTTTCATTATTAGAAGGCCGCGCCTTAGCTCAAGCTGTTAGCCGCTGGCTTCTCACCGCGGCGGCCTGGGTTCGACCCCGGGTCTGGTCAAGTTGGATTTGTGGTGGACAAAGTGGCGCTATGACAGGTTTTCTCCGAGTACTTCGGCTTCCCCTGCCAATTTTCAATCTAACAATTGCTCCACAATCACCCTCACCTATCATCTGGGGCTGGTGCAATAGGCCACAAATGGCCGCAGAACAAGGGACTTAGTCCCACCCCACTAGCAATAAAAAATGCCATGCCACAATCTTAAATGTAAGTTAGAGTTAATTTTCAAAATTAATTTACTATACTGACAAACACTACTAATGAATTAGAGCAAGTGATCTTTAAACTCGTAAGGAATCGAACGTTTTCCTTTTTAGTCGGAAACTCCTGACTTCAAATTTCAGCCTGGAGATCATACTTTTCAATTTAATCCAGTTTCTGCGAGTAAATGTTAAAACTGTGCAACATCGTAGCTTACGACGATGCATGACATAGGAAATATAAATAAATCGTTTAGCAAGGAAACATTCAAGACAAAATGTGAATATCTCACGTCTAAATAGTAGCGATAAATTCATGAAAATTTACAGGTACGTTCTTCCTGAGGAAATTTAGAGGATATTGAACTCGGGCAATGCTTGTTACCGTTCAGTACAGAACATTTTGTCTTCTCGTCTGCTGTCCAAAAACATAAAATTAGATTATACAAAACTATTATTTTGCCTGTGGTTCTGTATGGGTGTGAAATTTGGTCTCTGACAATAAGGAAGTGTTATGCCCCAAATGTACAAATGTAATATGGGGGAATCGACATTATGTTTTGGATTGTGAAAAGGATTATGCTGACACAAGGTCCGTGTTTGTGAACGCGGAAGGTAAAACAGCATGTTAAAAAGAATGTCAGAGCTCAGCACAGCCGCGCTGACAACGCGGAAGCGAGCTCATAAAGGTAAAACACTGGGATAATAGAAATGCAGAGTAGACAGAAGCTGGCAGAACGCGATTCGCCGCAGTGAAAAGAAATTATCCAATTAGCACTAGCCACCCTTAGAAATAACGTCAGAAAGTGGCGGGAGCTCACCCTTCCGGAAGTTGATGAGCCATCAAATTCAGAGTACAAAAGTATCGAAATGGGAAAAATTGGAGGTTAATAGAACGATCATTTTCAAAGAGTGTAGCCGGGGGCTATGTCCGTCATGGCACCGACAAAGTAGTGGTTGGCGCTCATCTGCATCTCAGTCCCAAGTAAGTCGAGCTAGTCATATTAGCCATGAAATATAAGGTGATATTATTAAAGTGCAAACCCATTGACTGAAATGAGAAACAGAACAGGATAGGGAACCATGTGTCAGTACAGGAGGGCTAACGAATATATCTGAACCTTGTGCGACCCGACAGCAGTCGACATTAATTTCTGTATATATATGTGTGTGTATGTAAGTACTAGAAGAATAGAGTAGGAAGGAAATGTAGAGAACTTCATTGGTACAACCCGTTAGGCTCCTTCCCCTTATCGCTCCTGAGTTACCCTACGCCTCATGGTAACTGTGAGCACGCAGCCAGGGAGCAACAACACTCCGTACAGTAAGAATAAGCTGAGGAAGGGGGAGAGGTTCCGGAGTGACAGGAGTATACTTCCGTGAGCTACTGTTCTATTTATGTAATTACTAAAATACCCCTCTTACGGCACAACAAGCAGTGGTAGAGCTGAGATTAGCCAAAGAGAGACGGTTGACGTAGTAATTTAGTATTTTGTTTAACCACTCCTGTCATCACGGAATTACAATTGGTGGCAGCGTTGGGATTTTCGAACCTCACTCCAAGAAGAGACTAGTGGTGTTAGACTTGGTGTCAAGTAAGGCGAGGTAACAGAAACTGGTGTTAGGTAAAAAGGGAAAAATGGAGGCAAGGATAGCGCAGCTTGAGCAGCAATTGAGAGGACTAGCAATAGGTGTAAAAACAAAGGATTTATCGCTAGCAACAAGTATAAAGGAATGGAGTGGTCAGTCACAAGCGAAACCGGTTACGGAATTATAATGCAGGTAGAACAGTGTGCCCGTGTCAGTAACTGGAACGAAGAAGACAGTCAATATTATAAAAGCTAAATTAACCGGAGAAGCCAGGCAATTTGTTAATGGTAGAGACCAATTAACCGATGAGCACGAAAATATGAAGTAATGCAGCACTCGTGGACACGTTCACCGAAAAAATACCAGCTTGGTACCACGATAACTTGATTCATGAAGCCAAGCAAGAGAAGGAGGAATCGCCTATTCAGTTTTTAAATAGATGCAGAGGACTGAGCGTAAAGACCGTACGGAAAAGTGCGGATCCGACAGAACAACGCATTTTGAAGGAGGAAGCAGATTTCAGACTGCTGACCAATTCATATATGGAATGAAAGGTGAGACCGGACGTGAATCACGGACTAGTAACTCGGAAATGCTGGAACAGGCGTTAAACATGGCTACTGTGGTGTACAATGTCAAGAAAATTGAACTTCACCCTGAGACTACGGTACGCTAACCGTGAAGACCGAGAACTTCACGAATCCGAGAAGATATAGGCAGCCATGGCGTCAGAGGGGCCAGCCGCAAGCATCGCCGGTAAGACGACCTCATGAACGAAAGGGTAAAAATAGAGATTGGGTTCGATCCCCAGTCACGTGTTTTTCGTGTGGTCGGCACGGCCACATAGCAATGGACTGCGAGGCGAGAAGAAGGCCCACAACCCAGAAGGGGCAGCACTCCCCAAACTAATTTCGGCGGTAGAGAAACCCGTCACCCGCCGAAGGGAAACCGCGTGGATCCCACTCGCAAAAGCAGGAGAGGATAAGGAACTGTGCATTACAGTGGAAATCCAAGGAACCAACTACGATTTCATTATAGACACGGGCAAGACCACGCATTGTGAAACAAGTTGATGTCGAAGTAAGGAAATGTTCATGCTTAGTGTCATTGCCTCAAGGGTGGACGCTGCCAAACACATGTGGCCAGAGGACCTGCAGTACATCTACAGCCACGCCAAGAATCTCAGCACAGTGCATGGATTCCCGCCGCAGACAAGGCCTTTTATCTACCAGGAAGTCATCGTCTATGGTGACAAAAATATTTAATTTATATNCCTGTCGTGTGGCAGATTACTGATGAAATATATATATATAAGGCATATTGTCCCTGTTGCAGGAGGAGCTGCTATTAAGAGGGGAGAATATATTAGTCTTGGGAGGGTTACAGAGTTCAACTATGGCACTTACTTTGGCAAGGATTTGCCGGAGATTTCCCTATCAGCCATTTCTACAATTTTGGTAAGTAACGAAACTCAGAGACACCTGAGATTTGCTCAGATTTCAAAGACATTTCCTGCTTTTGTAGAACCAAATCATCATCTCTGCCGCTGTGTACTGAGATTTTTTTTTTTGTGTGTGGTTACTTACTGCCCTCTCTGCGTCAAATTTCTGAACCCCAGAGTTATTAGTATTAATTTGTCCTGAAATAAATGTAGACAGCTATACCAAGCGCGGAAGTAAAATTACGAACATGTGAGGAATACACGTTGGCCTCACCTGTCAATCAGATCTAAGTACATCTAATTGTTATGTAACTACTTCGATTACAACCTCGAAACAATTAGGAGTAGTACGTAATCTTCTGTGATGTCTTTACACTTTAAGAATCTTGTTGCGGAGGAAGGTAGTGGGGGGGGGGGTTAAAGCAACTCGGACTATACGCTCCCACTTCAGCATTCTGACGAAATCTCCCCGGCCTCAGGTGTTAGCTTTTCACCTACCACAACGAACTGTCTGCTATCAGACTCTCTCTCGAATGTATCGGACTTCAAGTATTGTTATTGTTATTATTTGATGGAGTGGGCTTCCCCATGAACCGCGACCAGTTTGATCTAGTGTACGTCCCCCTTTGATATTCTACCAGTCTCTATACCGTACCGGTATTGGCGCGTGCCATCAGCCCCGACTCAGCCAGAGAAGTCAGCCTCTACTGGCTCAGCGGAACCTTGATGCTTCCCCCATGTACCAGAGGCGTTTGAAACTACTGTTGGGCGGGAAATGTCCTAGAATTTGGCTCAGAGAGCTCCTTGAGACATGATATTCTTTTACGTGCCGTAAAGGTACGACACGGGACCCACGGCTTAAATTCCCTCCCGCAGGAATTGTTCCCTGAATTTTTCCGCCCTTAAAAATTCCACGACCTCCGCCGGGTTTGAACCCGCGTACCCTGAGTCATGATGTAGGAACGTTATCCCTAGACTACGGAGGCCGCTTCGGACTGTAAGTAAAGTCGAAGTCAGTTACCATACGACTCACGGTTTACCGCCAATCAGTTCATCTTGGCGCCAAGCCCCTTGAGACTCACGAGCAGATATTTTTTCCAACTGCACACTTTCGGGCATAATCCTCCTCACTGACGAGAGGATGGGCTTGTCTCTTACGAATATGCTTGGCCCTTCGTCAAGTGTATATCTCGCACATATAGCAGAATAGTGAAATTTTTTCCTTTTGCTCCACACACAAGCCCTCTCACATTCCTGGCTTCACAGAGCAGATCATGCCTATCTCACGTATCTTATGTTATAACGGCAGCTTAATCACTTAAACGGTCGTAAGGGTGACCACTGCCAATTATCTTATTTTTTATATGTCTCGCTTCACCTTGTCTTATACCGCGAACATGTTCGTTCTTATGATTTTGTGACTTCTACTTGTTGCCTGCATAATTTTTGATACCATAATATACAATGGAAGGTTGAAAGCCGTTTGAAAATCGCGAACCGGTGTGCACCTAGAAATGTTCTAATGGTATGCAGTACCTTGTTTTGCAGGAACTGCAATTTTAAGAGGCACGTGACTGCCACTAATTCCCGACAACCGTGAGCAATTACTGATCTGATCAATGCCTTACGGAGGTATACCTTAATATTTGCACTTAAACGCTCACTTCTGAACATGGAATAGATTCTAATAAAACTTCTAAAGGCCTAAGTTTCAATCATTTCTATGTGCAATCTCCATGTAATTCCCTTATCTGAGATTACATCGAGATACGTACTTTACATAACTGACATGACTGACTAAGGGGATATTCCGTCCATTCAGTATAAGATGAGCCATATGTGGCCTTAGTCTGAGAAATGTAGATGGCCTGATTCCTATCTTCATTGAGTTTTATGTTTCAGTGCTCGAAATGCGTCTCAATAGCACCGAGACCTCGCTGCAGCTTTCCGAGAACATAACCCTCTTTGCGGTCTGTCGCATCGTATATACAGGTGTCATCATCAGAGATCTAAATGGACACCGCGTGTTTGGGGCGTATCATATATATATAGTAGCATGTCGGGGAGAGGGCGGAACCTAGTGGCGCCCCTACCTGTATATCTCGTGGCGCAGACATTTCTTCACCCTCGACCGAAACTCTGAATTTTCTCAGAGAAAGAAAAGGGCTAACAAGTTTGATTAGACTCACCGAAAATTGTAATTTCGATAATTTATATACCAAGCCAAGGTGCCATATTTGATCAAAAGGCTCTTTCAATGGCGAGGAATACAGCAGCCGTAGGAATGTTATTGTTGAAATTTAATATCTTAATTCAGCTCAGTTATGCACGAAGGTTGCACGGGGTATTCCCCGGGTGGTGGGAGGGAAAACAATATTCGCCTATAAACTTATGTTTAAGCCCTTTGCGAATATTTTTACGGTTGGGTTATTTTAATTTCTGTATATTTCTTCGTGATATGTCGTTATGGGACTGCATGTAATAATCTACTGTACCGTGCTCTGCTTACTTGATGTTATGTGCTGTACAACTGTAACTTCCATCAGCACACCTTAAATACTTGCATATAAGAAGAAAAACAAAAGCGATATTAGTAACCTCTTTATTTTCATCTAATTACAACGGGTGTTCAAAAAATGTCTTCCGTGTTGGTGGGCACAAATCTCAGCTCTGTGTACAAAAGAAACTTATGAGGATTCTGGTATAGTCCTTGTTCCACTTAGAAATTTTTGAACCTGGCTGCACAGTTTCTGTCTGGTATGAACTGTACTTGGCACAGACCTTGATCCGCAATACTGAAACACACACTCACACAGACACACACATGGGCTTGCAGGACAGGGACTGGACCTTCACATCTTTGACCACTCTATCATCGAGGATAATTTCTAAACGGCCAATCATGCATTACACAACTGCATAAAAACAGCATGCAAAGATGCACACTGAAGGGCACACCTGCCAGCAGTCCACTTCGGTGTGTTTGAAGAAAATTCCGGTAATCATGGCCACTATCTTGTGCTGGTAATACGTCATGGCCCATGAGTGAAAAAAGGAAGTCCCATTACTGTTCAAGGCATGGTGACAAAAAAAAGTCTTATTTTAAGAATGTCAACAACAGTACTTTTTATTGGCGGCTCGTGTCTCAAATAAATGGTGTGACCAATTTGAGACAATGAAACATCCTTACGTTGTTATATAATAATATTAGTAATTTATATAAATAATAGTAGTAATAGGTAGTAATAATGCGAGTGTAGTACAAACTCCTGCTTTAAAACATGTGAAAATATTTTGCACTTACCAGTATTAGAAAATTTAAGAATGCTCGATTGCATTTAATATCATTAATTAAATTAATGCTTTAAAAGTTACCTCATTTATACAGGAACTGCGCTCATCTATTCTTCCGGGAAGCAAACCAATCACTTTTTCGTTGAATGCCGGAATCTCTGCAATCATGTCCTGATGAATGCTAAGTACAGCCAGTGCCTCCAAACGTTCTTGACCCATTGAGTTCCTTACATATGTCTTAACTCTTTTTAGAGTGCTGAAACAACGCTCGGATTCGGCGGTTGATCCTGACAGTATCTGTCAGTTTGTGTATTTCTGACAGAGCGACTGCCAGATTGTTCTCTCCTATTAATGTCCAAAGAACAAGAACCGTATCTACATTTGCAAATGTGTCATGCCTATAAAGGACACAAAGTTCCCTTTCTAACTTATCTTTCGAGAGCATAGGATAATATTTTACAGCACTGATCACAAGCTCTCTAGGAAAGGCAACTTTATGTGCTGCAAATAATTGCGGTTCAATTAATGAAAAACATTTTTTGTGATGCGCTTCTTCAAAACGATGTTTCAACTGGTTCACTATTATGTCACACGCCTCTTTATCTTCGGCGCTTGTGTTCACATCTTTCCGCGCACATTTTGTTAGACGTTCTGAATTTCGTTCTAGATCAAGCAATTGTTTCTGATTATTGCAGTTTCGAAGTGCTGAATTGCAGTACGAATATTTAGAGCATTTCCTGACAATTTCTGTATTGTGTTGTACTGAATGTCTACATGTAAAAGAACGGAATTAACAAATGGCAACAAATATAAGAATTCCGCGTCATTCAAAAAATTAGCCAGTCATATGGACTCTCGAATTGTAGCATCATCCCAATCATCTTCATTTTGAATCATGTCTAAACACTGAAGTAGAGCATCCGCGTTGTTGAAGACAGTATTTACACCTCTACTATGAAAGTTCCAGCGCGTTTCTACAGTCTTCGGAATCACCTGGCCACACACAGTTCTTAATAAATCAGAGCGCTTGGGCGAAACAGAGAAGAATGATGAAAACCCGATATATTGATAAAAAACAATTTCACTGATTTTACAGAGGAACAAGCTTTCTTCACTACTAAGTTTAGCTGATAAGCGTAACAGTGGATGAAATGTGTATGAGGAAATGTATCTCTTATCGTTACCTGGACCCCACTGTTCTCGCCACAAAACGCGGGAGCGCCATCATAGAATTGAGCAATTAGTTTTTGTGCAAGGTTGTATGGTTCTAATTCTTGTTTAAGTACTGATGCTAGACCTTCTGAAGTTCGATCCTGAATGTGAACAAAGGAAATGAATCTTTCGACAGGATCACTGCTATTGACACACCGTAGGAGAAGAACTAATTGGGACATGCATGACACGTCAGAGGTTTCATCTGCCTGGACATCTACATATTTTGCTTTTTGAATTTCTTGTTTGACCGTTTCCTTGTATACCGCATATATACAGTCCAGTATATCGTTTTGATTTTTTTTCGACGTGTTTTTTTGACACAGATTCACTATTTAAATGTTCACTTAGAATATTATCTAAAGCCTCTAGTTCCGACATGAGATCCAAAAATATCTCGCGATTGTAAGAACTCTCGTGCTCTTCAGGTCCCCGAAGAGGAAGTTCATGCGTTCCGCAAAACTTTATACAATTACCATATTTAATTCATGGTGTAATTACTTTATTATGTGTTGCTTAATCCGATGAGTAAATTAAGTTTAGTTATGTCTGTTTGCAATTTATTCAACATAACCCCAAAATTTATAATGTGTTCCTCCTGAATCAGGTTTTTATTTGTTATCGCCGTTCCTCTAGTTTTCAAAATTATTATCCCCAAAACCCAGTTCTCAAACAAACATAATTTTTATCATTTAATTATAAAAGTGTACATCAATATACAGGTTGCATGGAATATGTCACAATACAGATGTTTTTAGGGTAATTAAAATTATCTGAAAAGCAGAACACACTATCAGTAATATGATTTATAAGAGAAAGAGGTGGCAAAGTCTTTCCTGTGAGGAAAAAAGTAATCAAATTCACAAATTTCTTATGGCAGTCCTTAGTAAAGTGTGTTATTTTCCAGTCTGAAGAAATATGATTGTCCATTATGCGAGGAAGCTCACAACCTTTCTTTTTAATGTTCTTTCAAGTGAGTGCTGCAGTGAATACCTGGCAACAGCTGCGTTTGTTGAGAAGGTTGACAACCTCTTTGATAGTTTCAATGGTGGAGCGTGTGGACCCTTGGAAAACACTGCGTTGACTACTCAACGATAACAGTCCCAATATAGAACACTGGAGAAGAGCAAGTATGGGATAAATAGTTGGATTTTCCGCAAGGATGGTGAACCCACCTTTCTTCAACCTTCTACTTCACAGAATGGGTAGCTAATTGATATCACTTCTGCCCAGCATGTGTGGAAGACACTGAAAGAGGCGGATTTTAAGTACCTTCACACCCGAAAGATGAATCAGGATCCCCTTGAGAACACATTTGGGGCTATTCATTTGAACTGTGGTTCTGACAATAACTGAACAGTGGGACAGTTTGTAGATGCCCTGAAGACAAGCATCATCAATGGCCTTGCCTTTAGAGGACTGGGGGAACGTAATTGTGAGGATGATGGTGCTACTCTTCTGGATAACCTACAATCGTTCCTCAGGGAACCCGATGCTGCTTCATGAAATCTTTCCACAAGTCATGACAAGGAAACCCCTGCTGGCGTGCCAGAGAGTTTCCATGTTGCTCAGCAAGTACAGATGGACATGAGACCTGCAGTACCGGCTGGTGACATGGAAGTGTTCTCAATAGCTTAGGTCAACGGTTCTATTGTCAGACAGGTTCTTCGATGTGTCAGCTGTGATACATGCAAGACATGCCTGACATCTGAATTGCTGCCATCAGCCAATGTCTTTATATATTTCAAGGAGTGTAGTGATACAGAACAGTCTCTGAACTATCCTTCCGAGAAGCTTTTGGAGATTGTTGGTACTGCTGTAACTCAAATGGAGCGTATGATGGCAAAGGTGGCCCAATTCAATTCAGTGGAGCAGCATATCACAGCTGCCATTAAGAGCACCATTGACTTCGAGTGGATTAGGTGTACTGGTTGTTGTTAACTTCACTACCTACGAAGAGTAGATGGTATTGTGAGATGACTCACAAGAATTTACATTTCTTGGTGGTGTAAGCGAACAAACAGGTAGATGACTGAAGCAGCCAAGCAAAGGGCCACAAAGAGGAAGATTAAGCTACTTACACATCAGTAAGTCATTATGAAAGTAATGCTTCTTCATCTTTGCCTTGTAATATCCTGCCCATACCAGCCCTGGAAATTGTCAGATAGCAGTTATTGAATTACTGATGTGGGAACATCCCACATACTATCACGCTATTTCTACAGCGCTCACTATTCAGCTCACATTTCCCATCACGCGCGCTAACCAATCACGTTGCTTCCAAGGCTCTTGGACTAGACAGCACTTGCTGTCTAGCCCACATCCAGATCATTACACGCGCTAGCCAATCAGCGCTCTGCAAATTTCGCTCTTCCATCACGCATGATATAAAAGGCAGAGCACAAAGCTCGCAAGTCGTGCCAGGTCAGAGGTCGATTGGACAGATTGGAGTCTTTCACTTGGATGGTTCGTCATTAGGGGATTCATTGATAAAGTCTTGTTGTGGTAATATGATACGCACAGAGCAGATTGTCTGTTCGACAACTGGTTGGTGTGCTGTAGTGTGTTGTTGGAGATTATTGGTTAGAACAAGACTGGTGGTGTTCAATCAGTGTAAAGTTGGTTTTAAAGTTTCAGCAGCTTGCTGGCGTTAGGTGTGCGCTAGGTTTGCGTTCCGAGAAGTTGGGGAAAAATTTCTTCTCATCATAGGGGATCGATCAAGGATTTATTGCCGGGAGTTGTTGCGTGCTCTTTCTGATCAGCTTCTGAAATTCCGCAGTCCTTGGTAGTAAAATTCTTAGTTTTTGCGTGAGGCTTGGGTTCGTGCCGTGCCGTGCCAGACAGGGCGGGCGCCTCGGTTCCTGGGTACCATGCATTCTGGGCAGAAAGACGAGCCTCACTACAGGAAGAATACAATGATGTTTAAACAGTATCCCGGAGCAGATTAGCACTACAGGAAGCTGTTTAAAATCATTTGTGATATTGAGGATGTTGCCAGCTTCACACCCGCTACAACTGGGGAAAGTGCCGAGTGGGCGGCAATAGTCAATGCCGCTGACGGAAACAGAGACAGCTATTGCAAGGCTCTCACGGGCAAGATATTGTTCTGTGCTCTATATGGGACCTATACAGTTACACTGAACGATTTGAAGGCACTAGTGAAGGCCAAAACCTCGGAGACAACGAAAACTCTTCCTACAAAGCCCTTCCAAGAAGAATACTTCAAAGAAGTCGGAAGGCGGAAACGGCAAAATACAACCGAGTCCGCCCCGACTTCAAACAAGGCAGCGGCTGCCGTAGCAAACACCCCGGCGAATGAGGTTCCCACCCGAAACTACTTTTCACCTCTCAGTGTGACATCAATGGACACCGACACTGCTGGTGCCGGAACCACTACGCTGGAAGAGGGAGCCCCTACTCTGGAGGAGGAAACCTCAAGTAACGAAGGTAGGCCCCCAATAATACTAACGTCCACATTCAATCTAATTCAGTTGCAAAAGCAACTGAAAAAGTGGCCAAAGGCGACTTTGAGTTCCGCAGTACCAGAAACGGGAACAGAGTCCTCACAAAAATCATGGCGGATTTCGAAGCCGTCAAGTCCCATCTACAAACAATAAACTTTCATACTACACCTTCTTTCCGAAGTCCCTAATACCCATTAAGGCTGTAATCCGTCACTTCCCTCACACTTCCCCTGCGGAAGATATATCTGATGGACAGGTGACCCTGGGATTTGATGTGGTTAGCGTCAAACAGATGACAACCACCCGCGGGTCGCCTTCAGAAGATAGGATATTAGAAACCTTCCACTTTCCTTATCACCTTACCCCGGACGGCAAAATCGCAAGAAATTTTCAAACTACAAAGCTTTTTCCACGTTACCATCCTGGTTGATACATATAAAACACAGAGTGGCCTTACGCAGTGTCACAACTGCCAACAGTTTGGCCACGTCTGGGCTAATTGTAAGCAACCTCCCCGTTGCGTGTGGTGTGGGGGTGGCCCCCTGCACAAAGAATGCCCAGAGAAAGAGAACGCTACCTCCACTCCAGCTTGTTGCATTTGCCAGTTGAAGAAGGGAGAGAAACCACATGCCGCCAACTATCGGGGCTACAGACACGCGAGGGAGGAACTGCAGAGGAAGAAATCGCAGAGAGCAGAAAAAACCACAACGGGAAGGATGTTCTCCTAGAATATCGTTACCCCTGGAGTTTCCTCCGCGGCGGCGCTCCGTGGCAGCACATCGCGTGGCAGCGACATCAGACTCTCCAAGTTCCAATGGAAGTTCCACCAGTAGCAACGAAACAGAGCATCCCGGTCCCTGTATAGGATCAAAAAACTGGTCAGTCAATTCGGGCTCCAATTGTGAACAGTCAGCACCTCGACAATATGTTAAGAGTTGTGACTGCAGTACAGCAGATTATGACAGAGTTCAATTGTGCTGTGTCAGAGGAAGAGATTATTGGCTATCACAAAAATCGTATTAAAATTAATGAACCAAAATGGCCACTAGAGTACATAGGCCACTGAAAGTCATAGCATTTAATGCGAACTGCATTGGTAGGCAGCGCTATGAGCTCAGTAAACAGCTACAAGGTCTACACGTAGATGTGGCCCTGTTTTCAGAGACATATCTGAAACCTCATGAGAGGTTCTTTATTCCAAATTACCTCTTTTATAGAATCGACCGCCACTCGGGCAGAAAAGGCGGAACTGCCGTTGCAGTAAGAAAAGGCATTCCCCATAACCATGTAGACATACCACCCCTTCTTTCAGTAGAAGCGACAGGGTTCCGCATACAAATTAGCAATAGCGAAGTGCTGGAGCCTGGAGTGATGCTGACATCACTGAGGTCTTAAGCTTCAGAGAAAGTCTATTTTGGCAGGTGATTTGAATGCTAAGAACCCATTTTGGAATAGTAGAGTTTCAAACCCCTTAGGCTTGAAACTAATGGATTTATTTGATATGAGTGATTTCGAGATCTCAGCGCCACAGTGCCCCACTCATTATTCCCCTGCGGGAAATGGTGACGTGTTAGACATTGTGGTTCACAAAAATATCGGAGTGTCAGATCTCATGATCTCTGATATTTTGGACTCATATCACCTACCAATAGTGTTCCACATACTGGATCAGGTTAAAATTAGGAATCTTTCGGAACGCATTGAAAATTTTCAGGCTGGGAGCGGTTTCAAATCCTCGCTTCTGAATTAATTCACCTAAACTAGGAATTAATTCGGGGGTAGAAGACGAAAACGCGGCACACGACTTTGCAGCTTCTTTTGCTTCGGTATATTGGTTGTCGACAAGTAAAGTTACACTTTCGGATATAAACAACGATTTACCTGGTCTAGATCATTTGATAAAATACAAGCAGAGACTACGAAAATTGTGGCTAGAAACCAGGGATCCAGCGTGTAAAGAGGCAGTCAATTGGGTCACCAAATCAATCAGACGAATGACCCGTAAAAAGGCACTTGAAAGGTGGGAAACAAAAATATGTAACGCTGAAGTCAAACCTCAGGGTATATGGCCAATTACGAAATCTCTCTTAAAGAGAGACGGACCAAGGGCACCAGCTGCTATTCATGGTTCTCCTGTCTTTAATTTTATCCTTCTGAAAAAGCCAACGAAATTGCCGACTGTTTGGAAATTCAGTCCACGCAACATGACCTGTGCGACGAAAACCAAGAAGAGCGGATGGAGGCTGGAGTTCAAGCTCTGCTGGAAACCGTAGAGGACAACCCCCTTCAAAGGATCAGACCATGTGACGTTCAGAAATTAATAAAATCCCTGAAATTAAACAAGGCCTGTGGAATTGACGGATTCCAAATGAATGCCTCAGGCACCTTCCAAGGCGACCATTGGTTCAGCTAACTCATTTATTCAATCATTGTTTTCGGCTCTCTCGTTTTCCAAATACTTGGAAGGAAGCAAAAATAATAACTTTACCTAAACCCGGTAAAGGCCCGAAATTTCCCCAGATTTACGTCTGATCAGCCTCCTGTCCACGGCAGGAAAACTATTCGAAAAGTAATTTTGCGGCAGACACCCATCTAGTGAAATTGCAGCGCATGCAAAACAAGGTTCTCCGAACCACTGGCAATTTTCCAAGGTGCAAACCGGTCCGCGAATTGCACATGACATTCTTAATCCCATACATATTTGACTTTATAACAAAATTGTGCACGCAACAAGCAGAAGTGATACAAAATTATGAAAATGAGAATGTTCGCAACATCGGACAAGGCGAAGCCGGCCAAAGAAAGTATAAGAGGCTTAAATTTGGCGGCGGTCGGGCATACTACCGTTCAAGTGTCTAGACTGCCGTGGTAGCCATTACTACTAGAAATAGGGCATAACCTGCTGTACAAAGCCTGGATTGACAGATGACTTGTAAATATTGTACACAGAAATAGTAATTAAGACTAGAATTAAATTGTAAATATATGTCAATCCTGACATGGACTAAGACTGACAAATGACAGACCCGATCTCTCGTCAGAGAGGGCGCCCCAAATGGACAGGACAACAACTTTCACAAAGAAGAAAACATTTGGTCATGAGCCCCAGCTGGGGCTCGACACCAAGACAGACAGACAGACAGACTGACTGACTGACTGACTGACTGTCATTTGCAACATGATTTTGACTTTGATTTTGTCGCAAGTCGTCAAGCAACTTTCACAAAGAAGAAAACCACTGGTCATGAGCCACAGATGGGGCTCGACACCAAGACAGGCAGACTGACTGAACGTTAGTTGCAACATGACTCTGACTCTGACTCGCAAGTCGTCAGTGGCCACACCAGCGGGTCAGTGACCTCATCAGCTAGTCAGCTATCACACTTCGTACAGAGCGATCGGTCTTCGGAGTCATCGGACTTCGCTGCGTCAGGGACGGCTGCCTCGGCTGTCCGGCGGTCATGCCCGATTCACTGGGCAACTGGCGCAGCTGCCTGTACTTCATCGACCGCGCTCCGCAACCACGCTCTGCGAGCAGGCAACTTCCGTCAGCTGCCCACTGCGACCAGGCAACTTCCTACAACTGCCGCACTGCGGCCAGACAACCAACTCGGCTGCCTCAACATTAGTCAACACAACGCCGCCGACATTATTTCTACCGGCGTACATAACCCTACTTCATCGGCCAAACACCCTAGCTGAAGGGCCCTTTTCAGGGCCTACAAACTTTCCGAAGTGGTTTGTCTATTGGAGTATCGACAAAAATCCCACACTGGAATAATATATGAGCACCAATAGATGTTTCATAAGTTGAAGAAAGTAACCATGATGACAAACAACTGCAACTACCATCCCTTTACATGCTCTTGTCTCAAACCTCTGGTATTGAGTAATTTGTTGATAACATTATCACCTACAGTCGGGTTGTGTACAAGAAACCTATTCTGATCTTGAGCTCTGTCTCTTCCTTGCTTTGGAGACATATTTCCTTCTTCCCAGTATATTAGCACATCGTTGTCAGTAGATGAGCAGAGTTCACTCTGCCCTGTATCTGAAAGTAATTATATTTCAGTCAAGAATTGTGTGGGAAATTCTTTTCTGATTCAAATGGTTCTTGTTTATGTGTGGGTAAGAATGAAGTGGCATTACTTTATAATTGATTTGCAATCTTCAGGTTACCTGATTCAGATGAAACACCAAGGAGCAGAATCAATGTTAGGATTCACTGTGTATTTTTAATTAAGATTATTAACTACTTCCTAAGTAAGAAGTTTTACTTATTAGTGTTTACATATTTAATTAATCTAATTTGTTATTATGAATATAGCCCTTCAGTCATTGCATTATTTTGGCCATATTATTGTGTTCAGCATTGATCTTATGAATATAAATACATAAACATAAGATTTTCGAAGTTCGTTATATTCCTTCAGTTATTTTATTATGTTGGCCATATTATTGTGTTCCGCATTGAACTTGTGAACATTTACATATTTAAGATTTTCAAGGTTCATTATATTGCTTCAGATATTTTATTATGCTTGTCATATTATTGTGTTCAACATTGAACTTGTGAACATTTACATATTTAAGATTTTCAAGGTTCATTATATAAGTCCATGATTTATTTTATCCGTCTTCTAGTGCATACATTCATCTATTCCCTCTTCTCACTCTCACTACATGTTTCGGCACAAATGTGCCATCTTCAGGTGCTGATCCATTCCACGACAAACTAGTTCATTGCATGCCTTGTCTATACATACTAAAATAACTAAAATATATATTTATCATATATACTGATAAATGTTAAGTGTTAAAATATTAAAATTATACAGCATATTTCATTGTTACGTCATGTTTCATTACGCGAGTCACGTCTATCATCGTCTGTTGGAGCACTCTTTCACTATCGACTGCGTGTGTTACAACACACGCAGTCACAGGAGCNATAATATAATGAACATTGAAACCTTAAATATATAAATATATATCAGACTTACAAGGTTCACTATATTTTTTCAGTTAATTTATTATTTTGGCAACATTATGTTTAGTATTGAATTTGGAAATATGAGCATGTTTCAGATCATGAGGTTTGTCAAGAGTTCTGCAATTATTTTATTGCTTTTCATATATTAATAAATGCAATCTTGATCTTGTTAGCAAGAGTGTGTATCAGATTCTCGAGTTTCATTATACTACTGAAGTTAATAACAAATGGAAACCTCAGTATTATTACTCCTTACACATGATTTATAACACATTAATGTAACTGAAAAGCTATGTTCTGTTTTCAAACTGAGTTTGATATCATTTAACTCATGTCCCTCCAGATGGTTTTGAGTGAAGTGATATTAAACTCAGTTCAAAAACAAAAAACACGCAATGGAATAAGAACCTCTGCAGTACAATATATCAGGTTGCAACATTATTTATCGGGAGAAAGTTTCACACCAGTGTCTGTAAAATAAGAACATTTCATTTACATCAATCATTATTTCTAGCTATTCGTGTGAACCAGTGATTCTTTGGGAGGGAGCAGTACACCAAGGCAGGTGGTATGATAGCATACACTCTTACCGACCGAGCTATCGGCACTGGCAGCAGCCATTTTGTATCAATAGAATAGTAGCCGCACACTGCGGCAGCAGTGATGCCTCATGACGTCACGGTGGTTATGTTGCCCGCCAATAGCATTGAGTTCCTACCGTATGGGCAGGAGGAATTGGGGATGAGATTTTGGAAGCGTGGGAAGCGTCCCATCCTACTATTAACATCACGCAGCTATTTAATCTCATGAGACCAAGCTAATTCAGCGCGAGTTAACAAGAAAAAAATGAAATTAAAACTGTAGCGCCATCTGTAGAGTAAAACCTGAACACTCGACAGTAAAACCTCAAGGAGGGCCACGAAGTGTAGTTAAAAATGTAGCATCTTAGTTTCTTATTATCTCCTTTATTGGACTGTGCAACCCGCTCCCCTGAAGAATTAATTTTATATGGGAGGGCAGGAGTCAATGGGTAAGTAAGTAGGGTGCCAACTGGTATAGCAGATATGGAAACATTCGCAATCGTCATTTGCGCACAACATTACTGCCATCTTTATTCGCATGTATAACTGGTCGTTGATTTATACCAACCACAATACACCTATTGTATCATATTTATCAACACGGTTCGCAGAGCCGCCAACAAACCTGTTTGATTTGACGTCGTGAAGTGGTAGTCTACGACGTCTACGATTACGGAAGAAGTTACATCGCCATGTTTAAAGGTGAAGTGAAGGTGAAGTTGTTCCTATGCTTAACTAATTAAGCACTACGTCATGAAGGCATTTGAGAGAGTGGATGTATAGATGAAAATTTTTCTTAACCTCGAAACTAGCTGCAGGTGAATGGTCAGCTTCACGGCCCGGACGCTTTAACCCAGGGGTAATATCCCCCGGTTCCCATTCGATAGGAGGTTGGATGGACCCCAGAGCCGGTCTGGATGACTTGGAGAAGAGAAAGTACTTGACCCTACTGGGACTCGAACCCAGACCCATCGGCCGTCCAGCCCGTAGCTAGTCGCTATACGGAATATGCGATCCCGGCTCCTTACTTCTTCATGTCAGATATGTTATTAGTAATACTGAATTGCAGCATCCTGTTTCACTGCAGAGACCTGACTGTGTTCCGCTTTTTTCTGACCATGTGCAAAGTCTCTTAATATTCTCTTGTTGTTTTCTCTTTATTGTCTCTTCATGTTTCCGCCTAACTGGACACCATCAGGTGCACTGGTTGTGATGAAGGAATTTACTTCTCACTGTAATGCTGTTCTGATTTTCTTATGAAGTTGCCTCCCATCCTAGGTTATGTGGGTTAACCAGCTGTTTTCTTTGGGTGTCCTTGAACATGTACGAGAGTCGTACTGAAAGTCATGAGCAACAATTGTTTGTAAAGTAACATGCTTTATTATTGACAAACCAAATACACCACCTCAATCTACAGACCTTTCTTTATTTTTTCACATAATCGCCACTTCTTTGTACACATTTCTCCCAGCGTTCTGGGAGTTTGAAAATTCCCCTTCTGTAAAATTCCGTTCTAGCCATCCGAACACACTGAAGCACTACTTTCTGAATTGGCTCCCTTCTCTCAAAACGTTAACCACGCAGCTGATCCTTCACAAATCCGAAAAGATGGTAGTCGGATGGTGTCAGATCAGGGCTATAGGAGGGGTGTGGAAAAACTTCCCACCCCATCTTTGCAATTGCTTCCAATGTGAGGCGAGTGGCGTGGGGGCGAGCGTTGTCATGCAGGATGATGATGTTTCGTCCCGGACGTTTATCACGCAATGCACGCCAGAACTTGTGCAGCGTCTGGACATAACGAGCAGCATTGATGGTTTGCCCGGGTTCCAGGAATTCGGCCAGAATTCAGCCCTCTGCATCCGAGAAGGCTGTGTTCATCACCATCGCTGCTGATGGCACTGTCTTTGCCTTCTTTTTTTGATGGAGAATGCAAATGGTGCCATTCCATACTCTGGCGTTTCGTTTCAGGCTCGAAATGGTGAAACCAGTTTTCGTCACCTGTCACAATACAGAGCAAAAAATCATCGCCTTCGTGTCGTTATCTCTGCAGCAGTTCTGAGGTGATGGCTTTTCGTTGACCTTTGTGGTATTCGGTCAATAACCACGGGAACCAATGAGCACAAACTTTCCTATAACCCAAGCTTTCGATCATCTCCTGTACTGCACTGTGTCCTATTCCAAGTTTTCGGGCTACTGTGTCCACAGTCACATGCCTGCCATCTTGAATAATCTCATCCACTCTTTCCTTGTTGCGTTCAGTTGGGGCTGTTCGAGGAGGACCGCTCCGAGGTTCACCTTCGATGCTGGTGTTCCTGTCTTTAAATTGTTTCACCCATTCAAACACTGCTCACACCCATGGACACACTTCCATAAGCACGCTGAAGTCTCTGGTGAATTTCTGCAGCAGGGATTTACTCTTACACAAGAAATTGGATGACAGCACGCTGGTGAAACAACATATGGTTGTCGGCCATTTTGTTAGGAGTGATACTGGTCACATGATGCAAGCTATTGATGTCACAAGACACTCAAGGTTAACACAACAGCTTGTTCCACCTACCACCATACTCTCTTTCATCTGCTGTTCCCAGGTTGCATGCAAAGAAAATTGCTCATGACTTTCGGTATGACCTACGTCCTCTGCACATGTATGCCATATGGCTTTGCTGGCTTGGTGGTTTGTGGCCTGTGGCTATCTTGAATGTTTTTTTTGGGGCAGAAGTTTGTTGTATGGTGGTGGGTTAGTTGCAGTATACTATTACATTGGTGCTGTTTGTAGTAAATGTGCTGTCTTTAAAAGAAATATTTCCTACAGTTCCTTTAAAAAATGTGAACCAGGAATGTGGTCTAGATGTTTTACAAGTTTTTTTATACTATTTCCATTGCTCCAATGTTAACTAAAATTTATTCCAGAGAATGTGTCTTCTATAGATACTGAATTTCTCTTACAAGATCCTTAAAAATTTCAAGATATTTTTTGCCTCTTATTTAATACAATTCTGTCTGATAATATGGCAGCATAAAGAGGCAAACATGTGCCCTATTTGGTGCAGACCACAAGATCAAGAGTAAGGTTGCAGTGTTTATTTTGGTATCTGAAGAGGAATTTCAAATGACTTAAAATGTGTAAACTTTTGTGCTTTTTTAAAATGTACTTAAATGATTTTATTAATTGTAAGTTCTGTATTTGGTGGAATCTTGGGTTATAATTTTCCCTACCAGACAGATTTGAAAAGGGGCACGTGATAATACGTTAATATTAGAACACAGACCCAAATAAAACAAACTTCAAAATTTATAAATAAAAATGTACTACAGAAGAAAACAGTATCAAACCAACTTAAATATAATGGTCCATTCATTCAGTAGTAATCTGTCAGACAACAGGTCCAGTCTCTTCCAAAACAGTTCCTCCAGTAACGGTATTAAGTAGGAAATATACTAACAGAACAGTTACACTTTGTAGAATTATTCATAATACTGTAAAATATGGCATATCTGTAATTTGAGTCACAATACAATTCTTGTGTGGTTGTAAAACTAACTTACATGAATCAGTATTTCAACAGTTCATATACTTTCCAACTTCTAGTCTTCAAAATCTTGCACTGTTCTATTCAGCACCATATTCTTGACTGCAATACAAGTGAAACATGATGACTAATGCAGCATGTATGCACAGCTTCTTTCTAACCTTGGTGGTGAAATGTGTAATGACATGGCAAAAGAACAGTTACCTAGCAACTCTTCATCTAGTAATACTTAACATATCACCTTTGTAAGAAGAGCACCTATACCCATTAATTAAAATGAATCTATAGAAGAGAGAGCTGTTCACAATCACAGCCTATTCACTGCTATTCTTCTTGTTACTACCTTATAGAAGGGTAAGATCCCACCTGACAGGAAGCTGCACTGGAGTTAATCATGCCAATATGTTGGTAACATCTACTAACTATATAGCATCACATCTCAGAGTAAAGTAATCTTTATGATCACTGGTGTAAGGTAAAAAAAGGTAAAGTTGTCTCCTGTGCTTAACTAATTAAGCACTATGCATTAAGGTATATGGGGGAGTGGATGTATATAGATCCACATTTTCTTGACCTTGACACTACTTGGAGAAGAAGAGAAAATTCTTTATCCTACTGGGACTCAGACACCAACCCACTGGTCATCCAGCCTGTAGCCAGTAGCCATACTGACTGTGCTATCCTGGCTCCTTGTCACTGGTGTAAGAACCTCAAATTGAAAATGTCTTTTTGGTTGCCATATAACCATGCCTAAGTGTTCTGTAATTGTTGTGAACTTGTGTGCTGTCTTGGCTACAATGATGTTGATGTATTATGGTAACAGCTTCTAGTCATTCAGTACCATTTCCACTATTCACTTACATTTTTCCTTTTCAGATGTTATTTGTCAGCAATTTCAGTGTTAAGACTAGATCCTGTTGGATGATGGGAATGCTGATGAATGATAATTTGAAAGGAAACTGTCATAGCCTAATAAAGGTACTGCCCCAGCATTTGCTTGGAGGGAGTGAGGAATACCACAGAAAACTTCGATTAGGATAGTTAGTGTCCTGGCTGAGACTCAAACCTAGCTGCTACTGAATAAAAAGTTAGACCTAGTTGCTTGGTTTCACTTGTATGTTGTATGTGTATGTACATTTTATTTAATACTGTATTTCAAACGTCAATGTATAATTTGAATTGTTTCATATTTGGTCCGTTACACTATCAATCACAAATTGTCAATGAATAATCCGTCGAGTGTAACAACGTTCTTAGGTCACTTATTTATTTCACTCGCCTTACATGTTTCGGTTCAAAAGAACCATCATCAGAGGCACGTTACAAACACATGAAACCACTGGCGTTGTATTGTACACAGTATATAAGCTGCGTGATCTGCTAGAGATGTCGGAGTGTAAAAGCACAACACTTTCTAGTAACGTTGAATGCATGTACACCTCTTGCATTCCATCCAAAGAATGCTCTCAAATTGAGCCGTCAATGTTAAAATATTTAATCGAGAGT
>NW_019739946.1:723950-808083 GCF_002891405.2 Cryptotermes secundus
AAGACATAAATAACAAAGTAAAACAATTCATCGATAATAATAACATTATCGAACTAAAAACAAATCCTACATCGAGGTTCCAGAAATTAGTGGAAAACACATTAAAAACATGTAAGAACGTAATAAAACCAGAAACTAGAAAGTACACACACCAAATGAACCCACAAGCCCCTAAATTGAATGCAAAAATAAAAATACATAAACCAGATGCACCAATAAGGCCAATAATAAATAATACCAATGCCCCCACACACAAACTAGCTAAACATATGCACCAACAACTACAAACTTTATTAAACTTAAAATATGAATATAACATCACTAACACCTTAAACTTCGCAAACAACATCAGCAAACTAAAACTAAACCCAGAACACAAACTTCTCACGATGGATATTAAAGATCTATATGTAAACATTCCAATAAACGACGTAATACACATCACCAACGATTCACTTATCCAAAATCATATAGACAAAACCACCAAAGACGAAATTATCACAATCCTCCAAATGATATTGAATCAAAATTATTTCCAATACAATGATAAATTTTATAAACCAAACTCGGGTGTAGCCATGGGTTCCCCTTTATCAAGTTTAATGGCAGAAGTATTCCTACACTTCGAACAAAGAAAGGTAAAACTTTTACTAGAAGATAAACGCATCATCTACTACAACAGATACGTAGATGATATAATTATGATTTATAACCGATCAAAAATAACACCCCAATACATTTTAGATCAATTCAACAAGCAAAATAATAACTTGCAATTCACACTAAATGAAGAAGACAATAATCAAATAACATACCTAGACTTACAACTAACTAACAACCACGGGCAAGTAAGAATGGAGATATAAAGAAAACCCACATCAACAGACACAACGATAAATAATAAATCCTGCCATCCCAAAGAACAAAAATTGGCAGCTTACAAAAACTGGATACATAGATTATCCATCCTACCTATGGATAATGCAGCAAAAAATAAAGAATTAAACATAATTATTAATATCGCGGAAAACAATGGTTACAATAAAGAACTCATCACACATATGTATCATAAACGTCAACAACAAAAAACAAAGGGCCCCATTGAAAGAAGAGAACAGAAATGGGTTTCCTACACATATAACGGAAACTACACAAGAAAAATTACGAAACTATTCAAAAACACGAACGTAAGGATAGCTTTTAAAGTAAATCATACATTAGGTAAAATACTAAACCAAAAACAAAGCATAAATTCTTACGAACAAAGCGGCATATACAAATTGACATGCCAGGAGTGCCAACAGGTGTATATAGGTCAAACAGGCAGAAAATTGATAACACGCTATAATGAACATATAAGAAGTATAAGATTCAATAAAAATGACTCAGCTTATGCTCAACACATCTTAAATAGACAACATCAATACGGCCCAATTTCGCAAATCATGGAACTGATTGAAGTGGCAAGGAAAGGTAAATTAATGAATATAAAGGAAGAATATCAAATTTACCGCCACTATAGGGAAAACAAATTAATAGATGAGCAGAAACAGGCAAAAGAGATCAATAACCAGAACAGCATGTTCGACCTCATTACTACTTGTATAAACACACCCACCACCACGTCATAACACACAAGGCCTTAAATAACACTGACGTAGATCACCCACTGCAGTACACAACACACAACGCGTAAGACACATCCGACCAAAAGGTAAGCAAGGATCAAATACAACACTAAGGGAAAATAAAAATTAAATATATAATATATAAAACCTAATATAATACAATAGTATCTTTGCAGCATACACAACCTCAAGTTGACGATTCCCATCACCGGGACGAATCAACAAGAAGGAGCCAAATTTTATTTCAAATGTTTTAAGCTTTTAAATATTTTAACATTGACGGCTCAATTTGAGAGCATTCTTTGGATGGAATGCAAGAGGTGTACATGCATTCAACGTTACTAGAAAGTGTTGTGCTTTTACACTCCGACATCTCTAGCAGATCACGCAGCTTATATACTGTGTACAATACAACGCCAGTGGTTTCATGTGTTTGTAACGTGCCTCTGATGATGGTTCTTTTGAACCGAAACATGTAAGGCGAGTGAAATAAATAAGTGACCTAAGAACGTTGTTACACTCGACGGATTATTCATTGACAATTTGTCAATGTATATCTTGTATCATTCCAAACTGCAGCAAACTTTTGGTTATCTGGTTTCCAAGCATCCTGAATTCATGTTCATGATTTATGCTAACCGTCTTACAGTGCAAACACTTTTTGACCTTACTCTTCACATTTACACAACATGTTTCAGCACTAATGTGCCATCTTTAGGTGTCTCTATGCACGTTGAACTATTGTACTGCATGCCATGATGTCTACATTCTAAAATGACTAAAATCTGTATTCGTCATATATGACGAATTCTAAATATTAAAACTTTTCAGGATTCGTCCTACGTCGCACCCAAATATGCGAATTACGCCAATCCTCTTTTATGAGAGCATTCTTCCTACATACATTTGTGTATTGTGTTCTGTGTAGTGTCTTACTCCTGTTACTGCGTGCATCCTGAATTCTCATCCAACCAACAAAAATTAGCAGTGCTACCTGTGGTGCTTCCACATGTAGCTGCCATTGCAATAGAGGCTAGCTGCATTTGAAGCCAGACTGTAGTGTATGCATCTAAAGTCTTTCCCCCCCCACAAATCTGCTATGCCAGCTATGAAGAACTAATTTGAAAACATGTTGTTTTGACATTTTATTGGGTTCCTGTAAGAGTGTTTCACATGCAACTGGTAAAGTCATGTTAACAACATGCCAGATAATGGAGAGTTTACTGTTCATGATTAAGAAACAAGTTTACTGTACAGTTTTCTACAAGAGTTGTCAGCTAACACTCATATCATGAAACAAATTGAAGAAGAAAACAATATATTAGAAAAGAATAACATACAGTAGAAAAAAAATGATCAGCAAATTTAGGCCATTATAAGCAAAAAGAGTAAAGGGATGTGTAGAAGGAGAGCTGAATTATAACAGTACATAACTTAAAAAATATAAATTTCTTTGCAGAATTAGATCTGCAGAGGTTGTAAACTCAAAACATGAGATTTGATGCCAGTCAAAGAGCTTTTATTTCCTGCTTTAAGTTTCACAACTTTGCCCCTTTTGGTCAAAAGTTGCTTTATATGAGATACCAGAATGTCCTCATGTCTTCTCAAAGTCACAGTAACAGTGTCATTGATGCTTACTCACAGGGTATATTTTATATTCATTTCAGCAGCTTTCCTTTCTTCATTTTGATTACCAGTTAGTTATGTTTTTATGAACTGGTAAACATATTTAATAAATGTGTAAAATCCTACATGGCTCAACAGAGCAGTAACACTTTAATGATCCAAAGAAATTTAATAGAGCTGAAAGTTTGTAGCAAATTTTCAGCTGTCCCTAACTGTTTAACACTGTACCTCATGTGTCCAGAGGTGTTGCTTTTTTGAAGATTCTATAAACATGAAGCATTATGTTTTCTCACGTATACACAAATGTAAGGACACAGCTCCACACTTACATCTTGCTCTATTTATCACACAACATGGCTGCCATACACAGGTCTACGTCCTAGAATAATCCTGCAAGAGTTAGTTGGGTTGCAAGATTGAATATGAATTGTGGTTCATCAATAAATATGTCTTCTTTATACCTTTTCCATCAGAAGAAAACATCAAATGACATTTTGATAACATTGTACAGAAATAACATATAAAACTAACAGACTACAGGATCACATTCCACAAAATGATATGTTTTTAAGCTTTAAGGATCGTTATTGTGGCAGCATTGTGTTTGTATGTGTCAATGGCAGGACAATATGTTGTGTGAATAGTGTTAAAATTTGCTGTTGTGTTGAAAGGGTGAAACAATAATTTACTTTACTACGAAATTTCTAATTATGGTGCCATAAAACATTCAATAGTAAAACAGTGTACCATTTTTTAACATGACATAATGCACTATAACAGAATATGATAGCGCAGCATAGCAAAATGAAGAATATTTTTGGAACACAGGTGCAAATCACTTTAAAATCATGGTTAGTGAAATTAGTATCGACATAAACAGCACTATGTTCACATTTAGTACACTTATTTCATCTGTAAGAAATTAGTGATGTACTATTTCAGTATCTGATATAACACTCACAACATATTCTAACATCCTACATGTGTCTTACTTAGTTCAAGTCCTCCCTTCATCTTCAGTATGAATGGCCATATACAGTTGCTGGAAATAAGAAATATTGTTTTGGAGTTAAGGACACAGTGTCTTCAGATTTCTTTTCCTTCTCTTCCCTCTGCAGAATCAGGATGCCCTTTGATAACAGGTTTCTCGAAGAAAGAGGCTGGTAACAGGTCTTTCACTATTTTCGTAAACTGTCTTTGCCACTGGGCCAGTATTTCATTATATTCCTTATGTCTGAGGCCGCTAAGTTAGAAGACAACATCTTCTATAAAGCACTTAGAAAAGTTGAATATAATCCCACCACAGTTTACATAATTTCTGCCTGTCAATTTTATAGCTTTGTACAGTACACTAGAAAAACACAAGGTTGCCATTTTTATACCTACTGACGTACACACAAAAATATCCCATACTGATAAATTCACTCGCATCTTTCATTCACTGGATATAAAGTATCTGATTCACAATGATGAATCTATTTATAAAAGTTCAATATTTGTTTTATAAATTACAGAATAGTTCAGTCAGACTTAGAAGAATATTGTTCTTACATCTGTACAACATAACTACTATCTCTCAACATAATAAAAATCTATATTGCCATGCTCGTGTCTGCAGATATTGCCAGATATGATTTTACCACACAAAATTTAAATGCAGAGTGTATTTACTTGCTCAAAGACTGGTCAGATGGACGTAGAAAAATCTTCGGTAATGCACCATTGGTCCAGCAGGCAGGTGTTCAAATCCCTGCAGACATGGCAGTTTCAGAATGCCTAAACTGAATTTCAAAAACGAGATGCAATCTCTAGAAAACAGTCACTATTCCAGTAGATGTCCCATATAAATATCTGGCAAGATTAATTTGTGTTTCTATAAATTTTATAAATTTCAGTATACTTGAGGTTTAATACACTTATCAAATTGGTCCACAATTTGAAGTTTCACGATGAGGTACTGGGTTTCCAAACTTCTATGTCACAAATTTGTTCACAAGCATATATTTATCTTATGCGGAACTAATGTTATCTGCAGAACATACTCAAGATTAGCTTCATACTTCTCATTTCCAATGCAATGTAATTTTATTAGATATTTAATTGTTTATGTGGAAGTAAAGCAACTTTTACCAAATTCATATTGAGTTTCTTGTGCCTGATGAGATCTTGCAGTTGGCATTTTTTCATGTATCTTTCAACAGATTAGAACAAGTATGGCATGAATAAGAGTACATTGTATAAACTAATCTATTATACTAATATGTGTTGAGAAGACTGTACTTCCATGCCAGGCAATGGAGAGGGACATCACAAAAAGCACTTTGTTATAAAATCTGCACATTTAGTGATCTATTTCATACATAAGTATTTCCATTTATTACCTATTTTATGTTCATGATTCAGTGCTTGAATTTACAAATTCTGTTCTCACAGTTTAAGCAAGGAAATTGAAATTTAAGTGAATTTTGCCTGTAAAATCATTGCAAATGAGAAACTTCAGACAACAAAAAATTGTTACTATCAGAAGTATTCAATATAGGCAGTACTAACAGAACTGTCACCAGAGATTATACAAGCAGCACCAGTTTCACAGACCTTGGCAGCAGTGTTAAATTAGATATACACTGATATGTTAAAATGTAGCCACTGATGATGAAGTTGCTTTCAGTGTAATGAATGCAAATACTGAATGGTTTAGAATAGTTCATTTTTATGCAACATTCAGGTGTTATAATTACAATCTAAAAAGGTATATAAATTGTTTATTTAGAAATATTAACTCCTAAAAGATATGGTTCATTAGGGAAAGATTTACCTTTCTCACATGGAAGGCTCTGAATGGCATGACCACTGTAGCTACAAAATTCAGAGTGTAGGAAAAAGTATTGCTGCTGAAGAGAGCAACACAGCAAAAGGTTATGTGAAGCATTTAGTGTGCTGCAGCTGGATTATAGCAGCATACAGTTGAACCATCTGTTTTGCGGGGCCTTTGTATGCTCGTTCTAGTTGATACCCAGTGTATGATATCCCACTGAGTAGGCCAAAGAATGTGATACAAATAGTGATTCTGGTTACTGAGACAATCAATAAGGATAAGGAAACATTTCAGAGGATCATTTGACCATGTTTTTCTTGTATTAACCTTTAAATAGTGCCAGACTTTCTTACTTTCTGTACCATACAAGTAAAGAGTTACATGATCATTCAACTTGAAAGTATCAGTAAGGCAAACATCACCTCCTTCCACATAAACAACGATGAACTGTCCAAACATACTCTTGTTTCCATTCCTCCGTGATTACTCTGACATTTCAAGCATCTGGATTTCTCTCTCTTCAATACAAAATGACTAAACAGTGGCCCAATGAAGTCAGGTCATTCTTCTTTGAAGATGGAGACAGCAAGTTCTTCAAAATGTCAGGAAAGCCAGCTCACCAGAATACACTGTCACTGCCAAAGAATGGAAACAAGCTAGGACTACAAATTGACATGAATGGGTGAAGATCACTTTTCAAAAGTTTTTCTTAAATGCTTTAGACAATATCAAATTAAGATCCACTGAAATGCAGTTTAGGCACAATGAATGCATGTGTTTTCACTATGCCTTGTTTCAATATTTATTCCTAGCCACAGTGTTTGATGTTCTTGCCTGCTGTTGACATTTGCACAAGCTTCACGTGGTAGTCTGTATCTAAGATAAGGTCTGAGATACAGCCAACCATACCATTTTTATATTTGTTCTGTGAAGCATGATCTATATTCTCCATTCCACCTGAAAACAAATAAATCATGAAGGTTAAGGCAAATACAGAGCAAACTAAATAATCATCAATTAGTCTGAATTAGAAGTGCATAAATTTGACCCTAGTTTCTTTGTTGCCTATATTTACATTTATATTTAGGGGTCTAATGATAATTAATCATTTTTAATATAGATCTGTGGGAGTCACTGACATTGAATTAAGAGCTAGCCAATCAGTGCAGATCATAACAGCTCCAAAACCCACTGGTTGGCTTGCTGCCTAGTGACCAAGTATAAAGATGTGGACACCCAGCACACTAGCGGTAGTCACAGCTATGCCTACATCAACACAGCAGAACAAGAGCGAGTCTCTGAGGATCACACTGTCAGGATGACTCTGCACAACAGCAGCAAGTCTCCTGGCAATAACATTGGCAGTCGACTCTGCTAGCAGTTGCCTAGATCGACTGGAAAGTTCACAGCCCAATGGCCAGCCTGCAATCACTGAGCTGCCACTCAAGGAAGACTGCCGACACTAGCACAGGCTAGCCCGCTGTGATGATGAGTTCCAAACACTCCTGGGGTCAACCACCACCCTGCGTTTTGAGAAGCTGCCCATTCATGGCATCATGATCTGCACATACTGCGACATGTCTGCTGGGAGATCTCAACTGTACGTTTCAGCAAAACGATTGCCGGATCTGGGCTCAGTCCTGCCAGCACTACAAAGTCTCTTGCCACATATTTACTCCATCTGGGCGACTTTACACTGCTGGCGGCCTGTTTTCTTCATGTCCACACAGACCTCCTGGGGCCCTTCCGTCATCAGCAGGCTATACATGCTGCTTCACTGCATTTGACCGTTTCACCTGCTTGCCAGAAGTTTTCCCCATGCCAGACATCACAGCCAACACCATGGCACACCTCCTACTGTCCGGCTGGATATCCCACTTCAGTTGTCTGCAGACCATCATCCCCGATCAGGGATATCAGTTTGAATCTCAACTCTTTCACCCCCTGGCCAAGCTGTGGAGCATTCAGCTTTCACAGATGACTGTCCACCACCCTGCAGCTCACGGACTCAGGGAACATCCACTGGACGCTGAAAGCAGCCATCATGTGCTGTGTGGCCCAACAGTGGACAGAGGTACTTCCCCTGGTTCTCCTTGTAATCTGCACAGCATTCAAAGAGGACCTGGAGGCATCAGTATCTGAGCTTGTATATGGCGAGCCCCTGAGAATCCCCAGCGAGCTATTGACTCTGACAGCCGACCCAGTGGATCCAGCGAACCTCATCACTCAGCTCTGCCAGCCACATGGCACACCTCAGACCAGTTCTGGCAGCGTGCTCCACATGGCATTCATCAGTTGTGCCCGACCTCAGATGTACAGCCCTTTTTAGGGCCACAACCTGACTTATCACTGCACAACCTCGCTGGTTACTGCACACTCTACATGCCTGCTTGTCTCTATACTCTGTTATCCACAATAAATATCTGTTATAGAAATTTACCTGGTTGTCTCTCCATGCTACCAGATTTGACATCCAACAGCTAAGTCATTGTTGGTATAATGTACAAAGAACTGTCTCAAAGACTTCAGCTTCTTAAATGTCTGACTACCTTATATGTTGTATCTTTAGTTTAAAGCTGATTTTGCAATAGAAATACAGATCAGAAAATAATTAAATGTTTTAAATGTTATCTTAAAAACTGAAGAGTGTAAAAGAATTGCCTAAACCTCTTGTCAAGGCATACATAATACCAAATCAAGTACTACAATTCTCACATTCCATTGATTCCTCCATATTCATGAATTGTGCACAATTTTCAATGCTTTACATTCTCGATACTGAGTGACATTAAATAACAGACTTAAGGCTGCGCCACAGCTCAAGCGGTTAGTGGCTGGCTTCCCACCGTGGCGGCCCTGGTTCGATCCCGGGTCTGGTCAAGTGGGAATTGTGGTGGACAAAGTGGTGCTGGGGCAGGTTTTCTCCAAGTACTTCGGTTTCCCCTGCCAATCTTCATTCCACCAATTGCTCCACAGTCACCCCCACCTATCATCTGGGGCTGGTACAATAGGTCAGAAGTGGCCACAGTACAAGGAACTTAGTCCCACCCCACTAGCAATAAAAAAAAAGTAACAGACTTTAAAGAGAGTCAATGACTGTGATTGTTAATCACATTAATATGTGAACTGTAACAGCTCACAGCAAGTGACAGAAGAAGTAGCAGTGAATGAGAGTGTTCTCAGTTGAAAGAGGATGTTTTCCATTTATTCTGGTTGAAAAGCAAAGGTGTGCAATGATACTTGAATTCTGAGTGATTTTCTAGACTGTGAAAGTAGCCACAATGTGAACTATACTGTTATGAAATTGATCCACCATGTAAGATATATATGTCTTTTTTTTAATATGCTCCAATTTTAATTGCATATTATTACCTAATTATATACCAGGCTTCACTCTATTTAGTGTCTCAGCAGTCTTTGTAGAATGTGCTGCCTCTGGTAGCAATATCATGCAACAGCAGTAATCAAGATACTGTATTTAATAGGACAGTGAGTGTCCTTTTAGAGAACACTTGGATAACATGGAGACACTGTTACTCTCAGAAAATGCATGGTGTTGTGTGCAGTGTCAACAAGTGATATTGTTGGGCCTATTTTTTCAATGATACTGTGACTGCTGATCATTATCTCAATGTCCACCATGAAGCACTTCTTCTGTTACTCCAAGGAATGGGTTTCAATTTCAGAGAAACATTTTTTTCACGCTTAGTGTCAATTAATTTTTTACATTCTCACATGCAACACTATGTTCTATAAAATTTATTAAGAGTTATGTTCAACAGGATGCTACAACACAATATTAAAGTGGAACCTCGCTTAACGAGGATAATTCGTTTCAGAATCTTACTCGTAATGCGAAACACTCATTAAGCGAAACAATTTTTCCCATATAAATTAACGTACTATACGATAATGCATTCCATGCCGAAAAAAATACTCAAAAAATTTTACGTATAACGTTTATTTAAAGAAAATTATATATACATTGTTAAGGAGCATGAATAATCTTCATGTTTTCTTCTATGTGGAATGAACCAACCTGGAATGCGAATTCGATTTGCAGAAAACAAAAAATACGAGAATACGTAGCCGTTGCGTAGATATTTTTGTCACTCCCTTTGAAGCATCTATCTCCTTAATCTTGTCCTTTTCTTGAGGATAGTGCAAATTATTGATGTAGACCGATTGTATGTGTGTGCTAGATCAGCCACGCTCACACCATGTTCTCGCTTTTCAATGATTTTACGTTTCATTTCTACAGTTATTTTTATTCTCTTATGGCTGTCTTTTTGCAGCTTTTTCTTAGGGGACATTCTTGCAAGGGTTATTAAACTTTGCATAAAAAAATCACAAATAATATGTCTGAACACAAGTTTGGAAAAATGTGTGATCACAAGTGACACTAAGAGCTAGCGGAACGACTGCTAAACACAGACTGATGTAGCAAGCGCACAATCCGGGACTTCCCCTCTCATCACTTGTTATGCGAAATGTCGCTCGTTAAGCGAGTCATTTTTTACAATTTGTTTTGCACATTATGCGAATTCTCGTTATGAGAGGTGCTCATTAAGCGAGGTTCCACTGTACTTAGTGACACACTACAAATGCAGTGTTGGACGTGCTCAGTGAGCACTTTGACAGCAGGGTGTTGTCTAATCATTTACCTGAATGGTTACCATACCTTCCAGATCTTAACCCATATGGCTATTTCTGATGGGGCTTTCTGAAAGGTATTTAACAAAAATAATCTGGATACAACTGAAGAATTGAAAGAAGAAATTTAAGCAGCAGTGATCAACGTCAATGAAAAATCCCTAGATGTAGCTATGTGAAATTTCTAACATCAGCTGCAGATGATCATGGGGAACGATGGTGAACTGTTAACTAATGTAAGAATTAATAATTAAGAATTTCATTAAGGTTGGCAAATATGCTTTCACTGCATGAGGGTATCATTACCTATATAAAGACCAGTATCGGTGTTTAGCTGTCTGAGTTTGCCGGGCGATCGCTTGGTGACTGTTGTGCCATTATCAACTGTCACTGATCCTTCCTGTTCATTTCTGAAAACAATTACAGAAACATTTCTAATTATTTTGTGGACTTGAACATGTTTCACATTCTTGTCAGATATGGAGACAAATATAAGAGAAAGCAGTTTTAACAAAGAAATGTTCTCTTCATAAATAGCTCCTATGAAGAACAGTCCTCAGAAGCTGATAGTCACTCATCTGTTCAAGGAATTCCATGTCTTTTTGACCATCACCAGGTGTATACATATATAATCATAAATATATTGACATATATTGCTGAATATGTAATCAGAATGAATACATTTTGGTAATGTAGCTAATAGTTTTTCAAAGAATGTGTTAAAATTATGCAAATTATATAACTGTTAAGTGTAGTCATGGGGAATAATAAATTACTAATGTATGATTAAGATACTCTGGATGTTAGCACTATGTAAAATTGCAAACTATTATTATCTATGACTGCAGTCTACATCAAAAAGTTGAAATCGGATAACACACACCTGACTGCCTTCACTCTGTGCCAAAGGCCATCATCAACTTGTGTAAAGTTATATGGTATGGTGACTTCTCCACTGCCTAAGTTGAATCTGAAATGGAGGTAACCATCTGCAATACCAAGGGCCAGGAAATCCCCCGCCGCAGACATGTTGCAACGTCCACTCCAGAGAAGAAGACCCATAGAGGAGGTAGTTCGGAATCTCATGTTGATGTTAATCTTGTAGCTGATGATCCTGCATGTGGGATATAAATAAAGCATCTAAAACGTGGGCTAGAAAAAACATTTGATAGCCCTTTCATGGTTATGGCGAGAAGAGTCCTATCAAGCTGGAAGAGATGCTGTGTATTATAGATGGAATTACTCTGCCAATAATGTAGGGTGCTGCAGTACCGATTTTTTTGTTTTGAAAAGGAAATGCAAGGAGCCAATGTCTTTTAAATAAATTCAGTTTTAGAAGTAGATGGGTGTACTTATGTACATGCGCAGAGTTGATGTGTAAGTTCAGATATCATACACTATGTTTTTACTAGAGAGGGTCATCTTCTGATGAAACCATCTCCTTGTCCTCTGTATCCTCCCATAACAGTTCCACTTGTAGTTTTTACTTTTCTTTCCATTTTCTCTTGTGTGGGTCTTTTCACCTAATTTGTGGTACCCAAAAGTACTTTCATTCACTAACTTCATTTAAGCTCTGGAAGGAATCCTAATATTTATATATATACAAAACATATACTACTATATCCTTAATTTGACATACTTTCCCTTAGTGTTTCTACCCTCATATTCTGCCTAATTTCTTTGCTTTCAATTTTGTTCTTTCTTGTAATATGTTTTATATAACATTACTTACAACTTTTTAAAGCTTATGAAGTCAAAATAATACTGTTCAGTTTCCTGGCCTAGCAGGTTCTCTCTCTTACTGATTAATATGCAACTGGCTTAACTATTTTTATTACTGGTGCAAGAAATAAACTGTACACTTGCAGTAACTCAGTACTGTAATATAATGGTTACACTATGCCCAGTTTTAACTCTTAAGTGTTACAGCACACCTGATTGGGAATTGTGTGGTTTTTCTCAACTTCACTAATTCATACTGGGTTAGTGTCTTAAAACATGATCAGAATTCTAGCAAAGCATTTTTAATTATATTATTCAGCAGGAATAAACACTATAGTCTTATGAATTTGAAATTTTCAACATGCATATATAGAATTTGTAAATGCATATTAAATATACCACTAAAACTAATATGTTAAAATTCACAGATATATGCTGTAGTGTCATACTGCAGCATCCTGTTGCACATCACTAATCACATGCAATGCTGCACACGACATGAAAGAGGAATCACCCAGCACTACAGCTGCACAACATATGGGCGCACAGACGACGGTATACTTTTGAACTGCATCAGTTTTCATCAGCAATTTTGAAGCATCTAATGATGAAACATTGAAGATGGTTTACCATGCCTACTTTCATTCTATTATGAACTATGGATTAATATTTTGGGGGAACTCTTCACATAGTATAATAATTTTTAAAATACAAAAGAATATAATAAGAATCATTACAGGATGTAGAAGTAGAGATTCATGTAGAGAATTATTTAAGAAATTAAAAATTCTACCGCTTCAATCGCAATACATATTATCGCTTCTCCTATTTGTTGTTTACAACAAAGATAAATTCAAATTAAATTCTGATGTCTATAACATGAATACTAGACAAAAATATAACTTCCACCTACCCTCATCAACTTTATCAGTATATCAAAAAGGAGTCTACTTTACTGGCATAAAAGTGTTCAACAATCTGCCACAAAGTATTAAAAACTTGGGCAATGATACTAAAAAGTTTAAATCAGAGTTAAAGAATTATCTACATGCTCATTCCTTCTACTCTTTAGATGAATACTTCAATGTAAATAGAGAATGATGTAAAATTAAGTTATATTAATTTTTAAGCTAAAATTGCCTGTACTTATGTATGTAACCTTTTGACTTGTTCTGTATCCAAAGGTACTAACCTGCTTAGGATTTATAGAATGTAAATAAATTCAATTCAATTCAAAATTCAATGACCATGTCAATTGAAACATGGAGTGTAACAGTGAGGTGTTAAATAATTGTAAAATTAAAAACATATGAATATTAAGATTTTAACACAATTTTGCATGCTATACAGTGAATAAGAAGTGGAAAATAGGCTGCAGTTATTTTAATTTGTTATGGTGTGTCATGCTATGTTGTATGTTGCTGTCTTATACTTGTTTTTAGGGTGCTGAAAAAAGTGAAGCTCCATGGTTTTTGTGGTTCTTGGTAGGTGAACAATTTCTGTTCAGAATTTGTAAACACATTATAAAACCTTCATTATAGCAAATTCTGCTAGCCACACTACAATCATTGATCAATTAAATAAATCAAGAACCAAATAAACATAAAATCACTATCTGGAGATTGCCTACAGCAACTATGATTTTTCATAGCTTTTTTCAGACCTTCTTAAAGATGATGGAATAGTGTCTTACAGCAGACCATAACTGCTTCGCATCACAGCTTTTCAAATTCACAATTATCCCCCTATTTGGCACTATATAATCTACAGCACTAAGAAATTGTTGTTAAATAAATTAAGAAATTAGAAATAAAGCAATTTGCTATTTGCCTGCGCATAGTGTCTGGATCACTATAGTGGAGGTAGCTGTTTCCAGCAAATCTCGGGATTGGTATGTCCTGTAGCATGGTAGGGGCAGCATGCTGCTGGCACTGTGTGTCATGATAGCCTTGTGCACATTCACACGTGAAGTAATCCATCTCAGGCACACAACGACCCTCATCTCCACATGGCCGAGTGACACAAGGGTGAGGGCAGTTGTCTACATTCACACCTCCCAGGGCGGCTGCTAAAATCTGCAGTGGCTGGTTGTTGATTACCACCTGAAGTAAATGTAAAACATTCATAAGATTTTGTCTTAAGTAAAATCTGATGTACCTACAACACTTAATGTATCAGAACTTGCTATTATCAGAATTCATCACTTAGTAAAGAAATGAAATAAACATGTATTATTTTTCTTAAAAATGACTCTCTGGTATCTGGCATTAAATGCAATACTCATTAATGTGTATACATTTTATTTGAAGCATTTTATGACATATTTTAAGCAACATGGGGAAAAGTAATATATGATATAAAATTAGCGTAACACTTGATTAGAATTTGAACACTTCTCTCATCATTTGTAACATATGCTTTCATACTACAGACATCCCCTGGTTTCTCCCATATTCCTTTCCAGTCTTCCATATTATTGAATGATGCATCAAGGCTGATGTTTAACACCATATCCCACGGGTAACAGGCACACCTATTCCATCATACACCATCTCTCTGTATAGTATATTAACTTTATATATCCACATAAACATTTTAGTAGTGCTTACAAGATATACACAATACACCAAAACAATTAACTGCTCACTTGTTTGTGACCTACAACCAAAATCATTTTCATGCAACGTGTTTACATTCAACAGCTTGTTGCAATGATAACCTGGAATTGCATAATGACTATGATAAATCTCATGTTTTCAAAACATTACACATGCACATATGCACACACACTACAGAATGTCTTGTTGAAATCAATGGTAATTTTAAAATATTAATACAGAAATCCTATTTATCTATCTGAATCCAGGGAAGATCATTCTCTATTAGAAGAAACATGGATATATGGAATTACAGAAAAGGAATAGTAAAGTTCAGAAGTTTGTTATGTTAAAGAGTTATATGATTCACGTATCTTTGGGCTAAAATACCTTTGCTATTAAAAATGGATATTGCATTACTAATTAAGGGAATGTGAAGAAAGATTACACTTGTAAAAGGAAGCAAAATTATTGCTGCTTCTCTAAAATTCACAAGCTAGGCTACATCAAAATAAAATGAAAAATAGAGAGGGAAACATTACATTTAACAAAGTAAACCCTGAATTTTATTTACCAAAATGCTGAACTGTTAGTAATGTACATTAACTCCAAAAATTAATAATGTAACACAGACCATATGGAACAAGATATCATGGATGATCACTGAGAAATAATAAGTTTTCAAGATGCACTGTGCATGGAACTGGCTCAGGGTCATGTTCAATAGTGGGTTTTGTTACTAGCAGTGTGGAACTCACAGGTTTTACTAGCAGAATAATGTAGATCAAGGCAGCTTCCTCTCAACCTCAAAAATTAATATAGCAATCTGGTTCCCACTCTATGCTGCAAACAGAATCTAGCAGCTTCCAATGATACAATGATCACTCTCTGATTTACATTTACATTTATTTTCACTTCATGGATCCAGTCATCTGCCCATTGGGCTGGATATAAAACATGTCACATATTACAAATTCATGATGACTATACATCACACACTGGCAAGCTGTTATCATTAAAACAGTTACATCATAAAATATTAAAATTCATAACAAAAACAGACATCATACATACTTACAACAAGCAAGTCTCAACAATACAGAGTGATTCAGAAAGATGGACACAATTTCAATTGACTATATTTCCTGAACTGTACGTTGCATTTGAATTCTGTAAAGTACATTTAAAGGGGACGTTACAAAGTTTCTAGTATTACCGCTAGTGCCCTCAATCACTGCGTCCCGGGCCGATCGCGTGTATCGGAGGAGAACGTGGAGTGCATTCGAGTGAACTTTGAGCGCAGCCCAATGAAGTCAACCCATAGTGCTAGTAGAGAACTTGGACTATCGCAAACAATTGTGTGGCGTGTACCACCTCTTCCCACAAATTTGAATGACCTAAGAAACTGTATCACAGCTGCGATGAACTCAGTGACGCAAGATATTTGTCATCGAGTGTAGGATGAATTCAGCTACCGTCTAGATGTTATCCGTGCAGCCGGAGGAGGGGGGGGGGCACATTGAACATCTATAAACTTCCATGTATGTATAATCAAGTGTAATTTACAGAATTCAAATGCAACATATAATTCAGGAAATATAGCCAATTAAAATTGTGTCCATCTTTCTGAATCACTCTGTATATAATTCATGCGCACAGACCATTTATTAACTCTCAACTTTTGAGCCCCTTGCATGCTCGACAAATTCATCAATAGAGTAAAATATGTTACTTTCCAAATAATTTTGTAAAACAAACCTAAATTACTTTTTATCATTTTTTAAAACTGTAATATTTGATGGCAGAGCATTAAATAGCTTGACGCCTGAATAATACACCCTTCTCTGAGAGGATGATAAATGTGTTGAAGGTATGTGAAGGTGATCATTCCTTCTGGTACCAATTACATATACAGAGTTATTGGTTTGAAACTTATCCAAATTATTAACAACAAATGTCATCAATGAAAGCAAATATACACATGGGATTGGTAGTATGTCAAGCTTTTTAAATAGATCTCTACATGTATGAGCTGGCCCCACTCCCATCATTATTCTTATTATTTTCTTTTGTATGACAAAGACCTTATGACTGTCTGATGTATTTCCCAAATATGTTATTCCATATTTCACCAGTGAATGATAATATGCATAATATACAGCTTTAAGACTATTTATATTTAATATATATGATAATTTTCGCCTTAGAAAACAAACTGTGCTCAACTTGTGAATAAAAAAATCGATATGTCCCTTACAAGTCAGATGATTGATTGTCCAGCTGCAAACCAAGATGATGGTGCATCCTCAAAGATGTGTTTTTTAGACCTAATTTAACCTAGCTGAAACAGTCGCATCCTCATTTTATTGGCACAGCCTTTAAGAAGGGGAACTAACTAACTTTCTTATGATTATCTGTACTCATATTCAAACATGGACTTTGTGAACCGAATTTATATAAGAGTACAAGCCAGACTAAAATAGTGACTTTTATTGTATAAACTTTTCCATATTTATACAAGAGAATTCCAGCTATCTGATCTCATTTGCAAGGACTGGAACAGTTGCACAGCATAAAAGAGGGTTTTTTTTTTCTGAACAAATATATAAGTCATCTGTTTAAGGGACCTTGATCATTAAGTTGCTTATATTTAAAAATCAACCAGAGTTAGCCTATCAGCTCTCACCCGAGAAATGCAGCCTCTGATTACCCTTTATATTACATTCTCTGCCAAGGCCATCATCTTCTGTACTGAGAGATATATAGGCTTGTTATGGAGCACATAAAATTTCCACACAGTCAAGTCAATTTCTTTATCTACTTATTTTACAAGGTGAAAACGGCCCCAATTTTACTGGGGGCTGTGTGCACCAAAAGCAGGAGACATACACACAGATGAGAAGTGATATCCCTGTATCTGTCTATCATTGTTTTTCATTTCTCAAATTATGGAAGATCCACACCAATAGATGTCATGATTTACATGGACCCCTATTCAAATGTCATTAATTTGATCAAAACTGTCTCAATGTACAAAAAGTCTGTACACAACATAAAATTCAGATCTCATTAAGACATGCAGAGTGTGCCACTGCGTTCTGGATTAGAATATGCTGCTGCAGAAGGGGAAGTGGAATAGGGGAAATTGTACATGTAACAGCCCATTTGTTGGTGTATGCAATTTCATAAAAAAATGAACTAGCCAGCCAGTTTATGTACATTTGCTGCTGAAATTTTTCTTCTAAACAACTACTGTCGACATGGAAAGAACTTTTAGGCTAGACTACTCCAAATGTCTGAAAAAAAAATCAAATTAACTCTAAGACAAAATTGTCATTAAATTTAGACATCCAAGAAATACTATATATATAAAAATGAAGAAAATATACGAGTGAAAAATTAAAAATTATATAGAATATTTGATCTAAATAAAAAACATGTAACTTCATAAACATTTAATGAACTTGCAGACATAATGCAATATTTATATTTAGAAATATACTGTAACGTGTTTCTGGTTACTGAAGACGCCGTAGAGATGGTTAATTGGTTTATTTAACAGTCTACAAGTAATGGCTACAATTACTTATCTCACAGTTGCGGGGTTTCACACTTTATAACCCTAATCGCATTAATCTGTTAACACTGTTGCGGGGTTTCACACTTTATAACCCTATGCGCAAATCAGTTCACTCTGTCTTCAGTGGTCTACACGTTTACAGTAGTGGAGCTATGTATCACTGTATCACATGCTCCCAATTACACAATCACACACACGTCCGGTTCTTCTATCCGCGACGGCTGCTATACTCCAACTGTAGTCCGCTGACTGGAGAACCGTTGATAACACACTCTCGTAGGCTTGCTCGGAACTATCTTCGGCGATGGCCACGTTATAACTCGGCGGCTGTCACAGTACAACTGAAGTCGCCGACTGCTACAGTAGAACTCGCTGGTAGCCACATTAGAACTGACTGGTACCAGCTGTGCAGCTCACTTATATAGCTGCAGTGCTTGCCGGTTGCGTAATGAGTGCCATGTCACAGTAGGAAGTTGATTACGGGTACGTATCGTTGCGCGTTACGTCACCGCGGAGGGGAGTGGCGAGGCGGGAACTCGCCTATTACCGTAGTAACGCGAGCGTTACGTTACCGCCACGTACAGCTGGGGAGGTAGGGGTGATCCATAGCTCAACATGTCACAATACTGTCAATTTTATACTAATGTCTTTGTTAAAATAATTTGGATCCAACCTATTTCATTATTTACTTTCTTGTACTTATAGTCTAGATATGTTTGATTGGTTGGCATATGTCACGTGATGATGGTCACTTAACTAGTGTACAATAAGAAATAAAAAACAAAAAGTTATAATGCAAGTTTGTGTGAGTGTTAATCTAATGACTTAAAACAAAGGCAAATAGAATGTGAACTTATTAAAAAAGCCCCAACCCTCCCCCTCACATACACATGCACACTCTCTCACTTTCTCTTTAATTTCGTTGATGAATGGTCAGTTTGCATGTACATGGTACGATGTTAAAATGCCACCAATGTGTGTAAGTGCTAGACAATGAAAAATTAAACAACCCTTAATTAAAAATGGGACAGTTCAGATGGTTACTTGCTGATTTCTCACCATGGTGGCCCGGGTTCAATGTCAAGACAATGCATATTGAATTTGTGGTATAAGAAGTGGCATTTTGGCAAATATTTCTCTGACTACAATATTATATTTCAGCATCCTGTTACACTCACACAATATATATGGACAAATACCGTCTTAAGTGCAACAATTTTATTGTAGTTTTTACTTCTTTTTCCTCCTCCACACTACATAGAACATACACTCAAAGAAATTAACGAATTGCAACCAACTATAAAGTTCACAATTGAAAGAGAACAAGAAGAATCTATTAACTTTCTAGATATAACAATACATCGTAATGAAGATAGCTTGCAATTCGAAATATATAGAAAACCCACACAAACAGACATCATAATACCTAACAGCTCGTGCCATCCATTCGAGCACAAATTGTCAGGTATTAATTACTTAATGAATAGACTCCACACATACCCAATAACAGAAAAAGGAAAACAAATAGAGAAGAACACTATTAAAAACATACTACATAACAACGGATACGACACTAACATAATCAAAAGATCGAATCAGACAAAACGAGAACAAAAATCAAACACAAATGACGACGAACAACAACCAAACACAAAGTGGGCCATATTTACATATAGTACAAAAGAAGTAAGAAAAATTGCAAAACTTTTTAAAGACACACAGATAACACAATAGAAAACATACTCAAACAAAAACCACAATTAGATAAATACAATAAAAGTGGCATATACCAAATGAAATGTGTAGATTGCCCATTGAAATACATTGGACAAACGGGCCGAACATTTAACGCTAGATATAAAGAACATCTACATGATATTAGAAATAATAATTGCAATTCCGGGTACTCAAATCACATACTAAATACGGGACATNACAAAGATCTTATAGACATTTTAACTTGAGTTAAAGTTTTAAAAAGTGCTAATTTAAAAATCAAATCGACGCGTGTAGATTAACAAATATTTTATACAATTAGAAAGACTGGTGTTTTTAAATTTTTAACAAGCAGTGTAACAGTTACGTGAGTGATACACACCTGATGATGGCCATTTAGGGCCGAAACATGTAGTGTGGAGGAGGAAAAAGAAGTAAAAACTACAATAAAATTGTTGCACTTAAGACGGTATTTGTCCATATATATTTCTCTGACTATTTAGCTTTCTCCTGCCACTATCCATCATTCCACCAATGCTTGGTACTCAGTACTCTTTATCATGAAGCCTGGCACAGCAAGCCTTTTGTGGTGACTGTATCACCCTACCCCAAGGACAGTAGAAGGAAATGAATATATAAACAAATAAACAAACAGGAATAATTTATTAACTAAGACAATGGATTTAGCTGCAGGAGGATTTATACTTCTCCCACTTCCCATACCTTCTGAATACAGCCCACAAAGGATGTCCGGACCCTCACTTTTGGTGACACCATATCAAAGTTTGGTACTCCACCAATGTACAGGTTCTGAGGGAGAGAAAGCTGTGTGAAGGCACCAGGGGCCATAGCTTGTGTTGGAGCCATGCTATCCACCTGCAGAATGGCAAGGCGACCTGTCCGTGACAGCCGCAACTCATGCCACTCACCCAGAGTCACTGGCTCACCACTCCTGCAATATAAATACATGACTTATTACAGTGGCTTCACTTTTGTTAGAACATAGCTTGCTTCAGTCCACTTGCAGAATGTCAAGGAAGCCAGCACCAAACTGTAACATCTAATAATACTAGAACAAGACGCAAGTTACCATCTACGTATAGGTTGGTCGAGGCACTATGCTACCAGACAGAAGGTCGCAGGTTCAGTTTCCAATGAGGTCATTGGATTTTTCAATTGACTTAATCCTTCCAGCCACACTGTGGCCCTGGGGTTAAAGGGCAGCTGGTGCATAAGGCTGACAATCTTACTGCCATCTGTGGGTCGATTGTCTAGAAAAATGTGGAAGCCTTGATGTCTAACAACCCTATGGGCCTCCACGGCCTGTTACAGGGATGGCTTTGCCCTATTTTTAAAGTATATCTAGTATATTTCCTTGTACTGATTACATGCTGTTAAAACCCAGACATATTTTGGTAATTCTGCATTTCAGCATCCTGTTTCAATTGTCCACTATAGCGTCCATTTGTCTATAATCCATCTAAATTGCAACACTTTTTATTTTACACTTCGATACACTCTCTAACACTATATGTTTCGGCCTCAAACGGCCATCCTCAGGTGCTTTTTCTTCTACAGATATTCAATTAAGATTGTGTCGAAATTGTGTCTAAACTGCTACACCATTTCACTGTTCCAGTTCCTTTTAAAAACCACATGCTCTAGTCTTCTTTTTAATTAAAATAATATAAAACCCTTTTATAATTTGTTACTTATTGTTTTGCTTCACTCAGGGTGTCATCATTTCCGTAAAATATAAGATGTTTTCCTTGGAAGCTTGTTCCTCACGTTAGTTATCTGTAATTTATAAATTCCTATATTAATGTTGTTTTCTATTTGTTATTATTATTATTATTGTTATTATCATTAGTATTATTATTATGTTATGTTTGTTTACATTTTGTACTCACGTTCTCATGGTTTGTGTTTCCTCCTCAATGTGTGGTGTTGTCTTTACTAGTGCTGATGTGGTGTAATTGTTCCTGTATTTATATGTTCTGGTTGTGAGGAGTGGGGAGAGATGGAGGGGGGGAGGTATAATGTTTTGTTGTGTAATTTTCTATAGTATTTCAAATATAGGGTTATGTGTTTCATTGTTTGTGTCAATCATATGTAAATCTTCTTTACTAGTTTTGTAAATATGGCATTTCTCCAGTGTATTCAGATGTTTTCGTTTTTTCCCCGTTGTTATGGTTTCCATAGTGTCTGTTATTGTGCCATACCTGTGTCCGGTATTCAATATATGATTTGAATATCCTGAATTACTATTGTTACTTTTTATGTCGTGAATGTGTTCTTTATATCTGGTTTTGAATGTTCTCCCTGTTTGTCCAACATATTTCAATGGGCAATCTAAATGTTTCATTTGATAGATTCCACTTTTATTACATTTATCCATTTGTGGTTTTGGTTTTATAATATTTTGTATTGAGTTTTGCGTGTGGAAAGCTACTTTTAATTTTCGTTATCTCGAAAAAGTTTTGTGATTTCTTTTACTTCCTTTCAGCTATACATAAAGGCTATCCCACTTTGCTTTTTGTTGCTGTGAGTTATCCTATGTGTTTTGTTTTTGCTTCTTCTGGGGGGGGGGGTATGTTGCTAGATAATTTTATGTCATATTCATTATTGTATAACATATTTTGAATTGTGTTCTTTTCTATGTCTTTTGCTTTTCTCGTTATTGGGTATGTATATAATCGATTTATTAAATAGTTCATGCCTGCTCGTTTGTGTTCATGTGGGTGGCATGAACTGTTTGGTATTATAATGGCAGTTTGTGTAGGTTTCTGATATATTGTAAATTCAAGGTTTTTTGTCATTTCTATGTATTACTAGAGCTAAGAAACTGATAGACTGATGCTCTTCTTTCTCCATTGTAAAATTTATAGTTGGTTGTGCTTTGTTGAACTCATTAAGTGTGTGATTAATATTTGTTTTATTTTGATCAAATATTATCAATATGTCATCAGTGTATCTAAAATATATAATTATTTGGTGCTTTATTAGGATGGGATATATTTGTGTGCACTCCATATGTTGTATGTATGTTTCTGCCAGTATTGATGATGTTGGTGCTCCCATTCTATTGACCTATTCTTGGTCAAACTGGAAATAATTTTGTTCTATTATTGTACTTAACATATTCATGATTTCTTTTTGTATATTTGTTTCAGTTCCTAGATTGCCTAGTGCTTTATTTATTATGTTTTTAATACCCATTTTTGGTATGTTTGTGTAAATATTCTCTATATCAAATGAACAAAGTTTCATATCCTTGTTGAGTGCGATGTCTTTTAGGTCTGACATAAGCTGTATAGAATTACGAACATTATATGTATTTGGTAACTGTAAGTAGTTGTTTAATGTTTTTGCTGTTTGTTTAGCCAATTCGTAAGCGGGGGCATTTTTCCAGTTGATTATAGGTCTAATAGGTGTGTTTTGTTTATGTAGTTTTATTGTAGCATGCAAGTTCGGGGCTATGGGATTCATGTTTGTGTATCTCCATCTGTGTTCTTTTTGTATGCTGTGGAAGGTCGCGGGTTCAAGCCCCGATGAGGTAATTGGATTTTTTCAATTTACCTAATCCTTCCAGCCACACTAGGCCCTGGGGTTTACTCAGCCTCTAACAGAAATGAGTACCAGGAATTAATTAAATAATTTTCCTGGGGAGTAAAGTGCGGCTGGCGCATAAGGCTGACAATCTTACCGCCATCTTTGAGCTGATTGTCAAAGTAATGTGGTACCCTTAACGTCTCACAACCCTGTGGGCCTTCACGGCCTGTTACAGGGATAGCTTTACTTTTTTATTACAATGTTTTAGTGTTTGTTTTACGATTTTCTGGTATTGTTGGGTTGGATTGTTTTTTATCTTATGAAACTGGTTATCTTGTAAGAAACTTTTTACTTTCTGTTTGTGTTCATCTTGTGTTAATATTACTAGTGTTTTCCCTTTGTCTCCTTTAGTCATTATCAGTTTGTTGTTAGAAATTTTGTTTTTTATGTTCATTATTTGTTTCCATTCATCTTTACTCTTTTTATAGTTTGTGTTATTATTCTTATTAATATCGTTTATCTTTCTTGCTACTGCATGCCTATAGTAATTTTGTTCTGTTATATGAAGGTTACTTATTGCTGTTTTTGGCTTCAAGAGCTAATGTTTCGATCCAATTTTTATTCTTTTCTGTAAGTTATATTTCAAACCTTTATTTAATAATTGTATTTCTTTGTGTGTGAATTGCACGTATGGTTGTGCGGTTTTCTACTCTAGTATAATTGGTGTTACTGTTTGCTTTTTCTTTATTTTTGGTTTTAATCATGTGTGTTAATTTTTCTTGTTGTTTGAAGTAGATTTTCTTCATTTCAATGTTATCCCATGTCTGTCGCCATATGTTTGCGTTGTGTATGTGGGCATGGTACAGTTGTGTATTTATTTGTTGCTTCTTTTTATATAGGAATTTTATTTCGTTTTTTATACTTAACGTTTGGGCTTGTGTTTGTGTTCTCTTAGCTGCTTCATTGCTTATTGATATACATACCCAATAACGAGAAAAGCAAAAGACATACAAAACAACACAGTTCAAAATATATTATACAATAATGAATATGACACCCCCCCCCCGAAGAAGCAAAAACAAAACACATAGGAGAACTCACAGCAACAAAGAACAAAGTGGATAGCTTTTACATATAGCGGAAAGGAAGTAAAAAAAATCACAAAACTTTTTCAAGATACGAAAATAAAAGTTTAGATTGCCCATTGAAACATGTTGGACAATCAGGGAGAACATTCAAAACCAGATATAAAGAACACATTCACGACATAAAAAGTAACAATACTAATTCAGGATATTCAAATCATATATTGAATACCGGACACAGGTATGGCACAATAACAGACACTATGGAAACCATAACAACGGGAAAAAAAGGAAAACATCTAAATACACTGGAGAAATAACATATTTACAAAACTAGTAAAGAAGATTTACATATGAATGACACAAACATTGAAACACATAACCCTATATTTGAAATACTATAGAAAATTACGCAACAAAACATTATACGCCCCAACTCTCCACACTCCTCACAACCAGAACATATAAATATAGGAACAATTACACCGCATCAGCACTAGTAAAGACAACACCACACATTGAGGAGGAAACACAAACCATGAGAAAGTGAGTACAAAAAGTAAACAAACACAACATAATAATAATACTAATGATAATAACAATAATAATAATAATAACAAATAGAAAACAACATTAATATAGGAATTTATAAATTACAGATAACTAACGTGAGGAACAAGCTGCCAAGGAAAACATCTTATAGTTTACGGAAATGATGACACCCTGAGTGAAGCAAAACAATAAGCAACAAATTATAAAAGGGTTTTATATTACTTTAATTAAAAAGAAGACTAGAGCATGTGGTTTTTAAAATGAATTGGAACAGTGAAACGGTGTAGCAGTTTCGACACAATTTTGACACAATCTTAATTGAATATCAGTAAAAGAAAAAGCACCTGAAGAAACATGTAGTGTTAGAGAGTGTATCGAAGTGTAAAATAAAAAGTGTTGCAATTTAGACGTATTATAGACAAATGGACGCCAATATTTTGGTGATGCCAGACTATGTTCATGGGATGTACTATATTAAATGGAAAATTTACATATATAATTCTTGTATATAAACAAGTAGTTCTGGGAAGAACAAATCACCTACTTTCCTTTGGTATGACATGGGCCACATAGAAAACTAAAAAAATTGGGGAAGCTGACATAGACACACAGACATCAAGGTGATCTCATAAGCCTCCTAACAAAAACTGGATGGGGAATACACAGACAGACAACATCAAGGGATCTCATAACCTTCAAAAGCCTCAATGGTCTCATAAATTAGGAGAATACAGAGACAAATGGACAGACCCAAACATATACACAAACAGTCAGCAATGTGATCTCATAAGCCTCCATTTTCTTTAAATGCTAAATATAGAAGATTTAATATATCTGAAAAATAAATTTCTTGTAAAAAACGAAAACTATTATTATGTATATAATATAACATGGAGTATCCATTGTTGTTCAGTTGAATGCAGTATGTCATGCTATGTAGTATGTTGCTGCCTCATACTCGTTTTTTAGGTGATGAAATAGTGGAGTGCTGCTGTTTCAATATTTCACCTACCATGCTTCACTACTGAAGCAGTAAATCACGTTACAAATTCGTCTGTTTGTGCATCAGACTGACACTATATGCCTATTTTAGGTTCCAGTACCAAGGGACTAAGTCTCATCCCAATACTACAACTAAGAAAATAACAGCCCTGTCTATCAATGTATCCATCTACCTGCTATCTTTCTGTCTGTGTACTAATTTTTCAAGAGAAATAGTAAGCAACTGTCATGGCCAGGAACTGATGGAGTTGTAAATATATTAGTTAAACTCAGAATTACTCAGTTTTGGACTTTTTCCATTGTCTGGTATTCTACAAACTAGAAAACATGTTTTGGAAAATGGATCTTTTTCCATCCTCAGGTGAGGGGGGGGGGAAGACATCTACTCCATTGGGTTCCTTATAGAAGAGCTAACCTTACATGAGGACGGAAACGGATCAAGTTTCCGAAACGTTGTGCTTTCTAGTTTCTAGAATATCGGACGATGGAAGAAGTCCAAAAATCCAGTAATTCTGAGTGTTATATCTCATTGTCAGAATCCTTTAGAATCTACATGTTAATTAAAGGTTATGATTATGGACTCGCAACAAACAGAACAAATGGTATAACTGCCTTATGTCACCTACCGATAAAAAATGAGGTAAAAAGTGGTTTCTGTTCAATTAATTTCTTGGAAGTCAAAATTATATGTTCTTAAATGCTTGAAAAATGCTTCATATAATTTATTATTGGTCTCATCAAATTTTATGGAATTTCTTCACACAGGTATAATGAAGCATTTCTAAGGAGTTTCCTCCAGTTTTAGAAGAGATGGTCTTCTATATGAAATTTGAGGTTTTCATAGCAGTGAAATTTGGACTGTGGTCTTCTGTGTTGTTATACCATGTGGATTAGGATAGGTCACTCCAAAACATCAGCAGGCACCTACAAGACTACACAATTTGACAACACAAAAAACCACAATTTAAAACTAGAAAATATTATCCTTACTACTCTTCACTCTGTCTTGCACATGCCACCATAAAATAACAGGGCAGTACATAAGAAGCCGTCAATAAAGTGCTGATGTCAGCTCATTGCCGAACTGACTAATCATCAGTGGCATCTTCTGTTTACAGAGTTTGGTTGTCAACACAAAATTTGGAGAGGATACAGCTCTTAGTGACAAGGTGAAAGCTTTACTGATGGGGATTATGATGCAACGAAGTTAATCAGAACAGAGAGAAACATGAGGGACTTGAATCTTGATACTCTTAAGAGGCTTCTCTCGTCCTTTACCATTCGCCAGACTCACCCTGATGTCATCTTGTTTCACACATCAAACAACAGAAGTACAGAATGTCCAAACAATTTTGAATCCAGACTTTTATACCAGACAGAACACAAAAAATCACACGAAGTGATATGTAAAACTATCTTACATCACTAGGGTTAAAAACAACAAACAGCTTCTCAGTTATTTCTTTCCTCCAAACTGCTTTCCTTATCCAATTATCCCCAAAAATTTACTCATTCTCTTAGCAAACGTGGGTCTAAAAATGGATTAAAGTGATTGAAATGAACAGTACTGGAGCATGACTGTCAGTATCATACAAATTTCTCCAAAGTATGTTAAACGGTTAAAAACAGGAGGAAGTACAAGTTACTTAGACAAATAAAAAAAATTGCCCTTAAGCAAAAAAATTGAACACAAATCAGAAGATCTTGCTAATATTAAATTGAGGGCTTCCATACTGAGTTTACTTGAAAATGATTCCATAATTCTGGCATTATTAATTATGAAAGAGTGGACAGACAAGACAGTTTTTTTAACTAACTCCATGGAATGAAGCTTTTTTCTTAAAAAGCTGACAGTCACTCAGCTACTTAAGAAGTCCCTCCATCTTTATGAAGTTCAAATGTTCATTAGCATGTTGATGAGGACCCTCCACTTGTCCATATCCTGAGCCAGAGGAAACCAGTTTATACCCTCACAACCAATTTCTTTAGTATTCACTTAATATGAACCTCCCAACTACACCCATGTTACACATCCTGCACCTCATATGCTCCTTGATTTCACCACTTGAATAGCGTTTGATGCAGATAACAAAATATGCAGCTCCACATGATGTGATATTCTTCATTCTCCTGTTACTTGTTTGAAGAACTCATCTCCAAAGCAGTCCACCATCCAGAGGTTGCTTCCAGTGGAGGCATCCCACCGAGTTCTCCTTCAGAGTCCATTTGTTCTCTCCTGTCTCAGCTGGATATTGAAACGAGAGCATGCTAGGAGACAATTCTACAGCAGGAGTCAAGCCCATGACCCCATTAACCAAGACATGAATTGCCCTGGAGCTTTACAGACAAGTATTACTATAGAGTTGGTGAACTGATTTTCAGAAAAATTATGTTGATATTAGGAGGAGGGAAACTGAAGAAGGGAACAAAAAATAATAATCAACAGATGAATTAAAAAAAATGCATTACTATGTCCTGGAATATCCAGTAGAAGAACTGGAGAAAGAAAAAACTGAAAGATAATTAAATGCTAAAAGAGAAGAAAGCAGAAGTAGACAAATTTTCCTTTCAATGGCATGACTTAGAGCGAGGCATGCACCATGCATTGGGGGGAGAAGAGAGATGCATATAAAAGTGTACGCTAAATACTTCAGAGGAAGAGAAGGCCCAGTACACTTCAGCCTAGATGGAAGAATAGGCCTCCTATTGAAACTGAGCTTAAGGGAATGGAGTGTGAAGTGAGGACTGAACTGATTTGGCTAAGGATATGGTTCAGTTATGAATTTATGTGAAGAAGGTAAAGAAACTTCGGGTTCCATCCAAGGCGAATAATTTCTTTACCACTGGAGCGGCTATAGGCTTCTTAAGAAGAGATGTGTTCCATGGAGAAAATGAACATATTCAGAATTTTAACAGATGTCACTGAATATTGGTTATAACTTGTAAGGTCTAGAAACTGAGTGCCTGTCTGGAGACCTACATGTCTTATACTGGTCTGTGATTTTTATGTTCTTCCTAAATTCATGCAGACATAATTCTAGGACCGGCATATCGAGCATGACAGTTTCTACGGTTATGTCGGCATACACAAACCATGGGAAGACAACATCAGCAAAGAGGAACAGTGGCAAAAAACAACGTTGATAGAAAGAGACCATCATACATTGAGAAGGATTGTTTTGAAAAATCATAGAACTACTGCAGCACAGGTGAACTGCAGCAGAACTGGATATTCATCTTGAAGACCCTGTTTCCACAAAAACTGTCTGAAGTGCGTTTCACAAATCCAAAATCCACGGTAGGGCTGCAACTGCTAAACCTCTGATTACAGAAAGTACTACTCAGATGAGTAAATGATGGTATCACGACCATAACACCTGGACGACAACCGGAAACGCGCGCGCGAAATGGTCAGATGAGTCGTCCTTCACGCTGTTGCCTACATCAGAAGGGTTTACGTTTTGACAACACCCAAGGAAGCCTACAATCCGGAATGCACGGTTCGGTTCCAACAGTGAAACACGGGGGAGATTCTGTGATGGTTTGGGCAGCAATATCGTGGTACATTGTACTGCTGGTCCCATTATGACCCTTCGTGGCCGATTTATTGCAAGGGAGTACATGGACAGGTTGGGTAATCAGGTGCATCCCATGATCCAGACGTTATTTCCGAAAAATGATGCAGCTTTTCAAGATGACAATGACCCCATTCACACAGCTGGAACTGTTCAGTCATTGTTTGAACAGCATGAAGATGAACTTCAACTTCTTCCCTGGCCAGCAAAGTCACCACTCCTGTCAAGTTTGAAGACTAAAGTGAGGAACAGACTTCCACCCCCAGCATCACTAAAGCAACTTGAAGATGCTCTTCAAGAAGAATCGTACAAAATTCCGCTAGAGACTGTTCAAAACTTTTATGAGGTAATACAAGAACTGAACACCAGATGGCGACAAATAAACAGTATAAGAATAAGAACCAGCCCAACTCAACAATTAGTTGGCAGATAACATAGATAACGATAACGATAGATAACATAGCACAGCAAGGAGAAGTACCTAAACAAGTAAAGTTATATTAAAAAAACTGCGCAAACATAAGTTCTAATAGAAGAATTTACACTTGTTACAGACATACGTGTGCACTAGGGGAACTATATATCAAGAAATGAACATCAACGCAGAAAGACAGCAGTTTCCTGAACCACAAATTTGAACACCTGACGATGACCACTTCAGTCAAAACATGTCGTGAAAACTTTTAAAGTGACTAGCTTTCATTAAGTTTTAATAATTAGGTGCACATAAGACTGTAGAAATAATTAAGAACACTTATACGAATCGATTCCAAGGAATGCAGCTGTATTGAAGGCAAAAGGTAGTTGAACACCATATTAATAAATAAATGTGTACAGTATCTTTAGCATTTCTGTTATTTCGTTCAACCACTGCACATTAACACACACAAATATGGCGACTGTATGAAACTTTGAGGTCGTACATGACACAGATAATGTGGTCTGAATCTGTACCAGTGGAAATTATGCACAGAAAATTATGAGCAAACTTTATAGTTACTAATTTACAGTTGTTACGTAGTCTCACCTTTACATACAGACATACAAACGTAATTATCTGAAGGTAAGTATGCATCATGGCATGTACTGTCTTCGCTCGCTTGGAAACCGGGATCGTGGGTTCGAATCCCACTCAGGGCATGGGTGTTTAGTTTGTGTGTGTGCGTTTTTCTGTGTTTGTGTACAAGTAGAGGCCTTGCGACGAGCTGATCACCCGCCCAAGGAGTCCTACCGAATGTGTAAGATCTAGAAAAACCGAAGTGAACGGAGAAGTTCATGGAGGTATGCCTAGGCCCACTAGGGCTGTAGTGCCAAGGGAAAAAAGTATGCGTCGTAAGGCTTCCTCAGAATTTCTTATTTTAAATGGTTGTGGAAGAGGCTCGTTTTTGCTATATGCATGTCACATGTTTTTTTTTATTTGGAACATTTGATCGCGAAACGCGCTTAGTACATTCTGCTTCGAATAGGCAGTTATGTTGTTCGTTTTGTTATGTGTCAGCTTCAGTTTTGTTACACAAGTCCCTAGTTTTCGTGTCAAAGGCACACAAAGACAAAAACAGTGAGCTGTACCCTGCAATTTTCTATCAAGCCCCGAGAGACGATTTGTTTGATAGGAAGAGCTCTAAAGAATACAACTGAGTGGGTAGTGGTAACAAGAGAGGAAGCGCGGGGTGAGGGGATGGGGCGGACTCTAAAAACAAGACTCAAGAGACAAACTCTCAGCCTTTATACCACCATCAGCTTCTTCATGATGTCGCTTCCTGTTTACTTTAATCTCATTCTCTTACTACAGAGAGCTCTCAGAATCTGTCGTCGAAGATAGGAGCAAGTTCCTCTTAGTTACTTGATGACAGTTGATGCTTTCTTTATCTTTACAGGCTTCCTTCCGCTTCTGAGAGACACTTCTGATTTTAGCGCGTTTCATATACTCGTAAATACTTAATATGACTAACTTCTTCGTTCATAGTTTATTTAATGACTTTTCCAGCCGTATCCGAATGGTGATATGATTACATGTAAATGATGCTGTCATATAGGCACGTTTCTCTGACTACATATACACTGCAACCCTTGAGAGTGCCACCTTCACATGCTTCTGCGGTATAGCTCGAACACAACTGCAGAGGCCTCTTACCTGATGGTGGCAACGCCAGTGCCCAGATCAAAGGTGAACTCGAGGTGACCATCGCTCATGTACACAGCCATGAAATCGCCGACTCCATCCGAACGATGCCCATTGTACAGAATGACCCCATCTTGAGCAATAGGCTTCAGAGTTAACTGCAGGTCAAGCCAGGACAGCGCTGATCCCCCGAGACCAGGGTACCTAAGGTAGCTTGATCCATTGAAAGAGGGAACCTGGAAAAGTTAGAAGGCAAGTAGACAGGAGGTTCAGACTGTCTCTACTGCTGACGTTAGTTGGTGGAAGCAGCACGGTACTGCATGGACTTAACTCACTCTCGTCTTACCTCTCTTTTTATTAACATCCTTCGCGGTAGCTTGTCAATTTAATTTACAGGAACTTAAGAATTGCCATTTTAGGTTGTGAAGAGGTTTCGAAGAGCCCACATGGATACGTAACATCTCGCATGAAAACAATTCACAACATAGGGAACTGTTTTTAACGTGATATATTTTATACGTAAAGATTCGGTTTCATCATTTATGATAGGCAGGGAAACTTCCATGAATTTCGTTAATATTCTGAACTCCAGAATTACCAAATTTATGATGTTTTCAAATATGTCGATGACAAAGGAAAATAGTCAGACCTGATGGCCTAAATATTCTATATGTTGAACATTATTATCCTCAAACTAATAATGATTTCAAACACGACAATAATTTATCCAGAATTAAGAGAAATGAAATTAATTCTGCTGTGCAAGAACCGGTATGTTTAACACCACTGTTATCGAAACCAATTATTAACATCATATTCTACTTTCATAATAAGTTTGTTAATGTCATCATCCCATATCTTTCTCCGTCTCTCACGTGACTGCTTTCCCAAAGGTAAGGTACAATAAATTGTTCTATATTGTCACGTGGTTTGACTATAGACGGAGTTTGGATTGGTAATAGGATTTATTGAACACTTACAGGTCGTAACTACAAATAACTACGACAGTCTGACCGAGACACACACTCCAACGATCACTGTAACTAACGCACATATAAAGTCTTCTCAGTCTTCATTAGCCGTTGCTTGGTAGCGTCTTCCAATTTCTCTGGGTTCCCGAACTGTTTCCGGCCTCACCTACCAGCTTCTCTCTTTTCACAGATGAAACTCTCAACTGATTCAACAAAAACGCAGTGAGAGTCAGAGTTACTTTACGACAGACCGTTTACCGCCAACAGTTCGTCTTGGCGCCAAGACCCTTGATGTTCACGACCAGACATTTTCTCTTTGCAGCTGAACCCTTGTGGTCATAGTCCTTACGTAACACCCTCTCTGACGACAGGATGGCTTTGTCTCCTATGAACAGGCTTCGCTTTTGTCATGTGCACATATCGCTCATATTGTCATATTTGTTATGGTTAGTGTACATATGACGCAGGGCTCCGGACAGAGCTCGAAGCTCACTTCATCACTGGACAGACGTGAGTTGTTGGTGTAGTATTTCGGTGATGTAAGTTTATAATCGAAAGTAACTAGCAATTTAGCCCGGGGAGGGGGGGGACATGGTTCTAGACTAGTCATGTGAACAGAATTTTTTACTGACTGCCATTTTAAATAGGCTACAGATTTCGTAGTTGTTGTTGTTGTTGTTATTATTATTATTTTTAATTTTTTTCGGGAAGATATTCTTGCTTGCTGAGTTTCTTTCTGCCCCCTAGTTTGTAATTTAAGCATTTAGTATTTCTCAGCATTTTAAAAAGTACAAACATGGGGTCGGTGTATACCTTTCATATTACATTACTAAACTACATTGTATTGTAACGAGTCTAGAATCCAGAAGAGTAACTTCTATGGAAACGCTAGAACAGGCCGTTGCCTAGGAAGTAACAATAGCGATACAGTAATTCTAACAGTGAGCATTGCATAGAGATGAGTTTCCACGTTTATAACAAAGGCTCGTTTGCATAGCAGCCGCCTAGGTTATAAAACGGGCTTGAATGCATTGGAACAGTTAGTCTGGATCCAACCGCTAAAGAAGACAGTCCAGTATTGCCGAGATATTGCAAGCAGTAATTGTAACACTGCAAGAGCTAATGATTGTAAGGTGTGTAAGGTGAGTGAGTGGAATAAATCCGCTATATCAAATACCACGGCGTAAACTTATTTGTAGCGTGACACACACAAACACGCTACACTGGTGTCAGAAGTTTTACGAACTTAAACACGCCTCAACGAATTATACTACCGCTTTAAGGAAAGAACGCACCCAAATTCAGGATGGGCACCAGAAGGAATATGTCACCGCTCCCGTCAGGATGTCCCTCCGTACGAAAGAAGCATGACGTAGGGGACACATCATGGGGATCAACCCAACTCGGAACAACGTTGCAAGGGGAGCCCCTAAATGGCGAAGACTTCAGGTGGAACCGGAGGGCAACGTTAGAGTAAAAAACGCATACACAAGACAGCGGCTGCATCCAAAAAACGAGAGGACAGCCAGCCGGACGCTCAGGAAGGTCATCGGGTTAAAAATTGTGAAGTTAGCAGTGGGACTTTCCAGCAAGTTACCGAAAACGAGACACTGGACACTGTGGAGGTTTCGACCCCCTCCAAAACGGAAAAAGGGAAACGGCTTTATGGGAGGAACCGGTAACGTAGAAGTACCAGCCTCCCCAACAAGAATGAATGGAGAATGGAAGTGAGGAATGAATGTAAAACAACGAGATCGACAAATTTTCGGCTACGGGAGTGCTCGGAGCGAGCACCACTGAAGAGAGGGGCGGATGCGGTAGAATGAACAGCGCAAAAAGATGCGCAAAGGACACCAAGACCGAATGCAGACGTTGCCAACAAAACGCCGCGGAATCGAAACCGAGGGAGAACCTTTAGGCTGTTCGGGGACGAACAACCTTTAGAAGGGAGCAATGTAACGTGTCTGGAACCCAGAAGAGTCACTTCTGTGGAAACGCTAGAATACACCGTTGCATAGGAAACAACAATTGCTCTATTGTCGTTCTAACAGGAGTCTCCACGGTTATAACAAAGGCTCGGTTGCATAGCAGCGACCGAGGTTATAAAACGGGGTTGAATGCATTCGCACAGTTGGTCTGTTATAAGTAGGGACCGGATTTTAATGCAAATGCATATTTCTTTCTTGCAACCAGAAAGTATGCTCGTTTGGATATATGTATAATTACTTCATTTCTTAAATTTTGAACATGATTTTATGGTGCATATAAATGCATATTTTGCATGTTTTATAAATAAGCATCATATTTTCGAAGATCTCTATTTATACTGCATATTTCCATTTTAAAATGTTTATCATATATATTTTTAATTTTATGTTTTTAATTATGATCGTGTGTATACAATTTTTCTTTTCCGCGTTAGAATATGTTGCATATTTGACTCAACATTTCGTCATGATTCATGTTTCTGATGCAATTTCCAGGACGGGACTTCCCTGATCCCTGTACTCGTAACTTGCCTCATCCGCGTACCATCAAAGCGGCCGCGAAGAGATTAGTCGGAAGCATTCACACGTAGCCGCTATTAACCTAATACTATTCAACCGATAAGGGACTTCACTTATTTATTTCCGAAGTCTCCGTGAGGTTCGTTACGCTTCTTCAATTGAAGCTGGGGGCCATTCACATTAGTGGTGACTAGTCTGTAGTTAAGTTTGTTTAGCTTTCTGTAGTCATGCCGAAGGTGAAAGTAAGCCAGAAAACTAAATTACAGCTGTATCAGCGGGAGTTCGAAGGAGAGATCATAAGTACGGATACCGAAATTCTTTATTGCCGAGCGTGTGAGAAAACAGTTTGTTGTGAAAAACGCTTTCAAGTGCTTCAGCATTTGAACACTAATATACACAAAGAGAATATTAAAATTAAATCCACGAAAAGTGCTCCTGTTCAAAAATTGCTTAGTGAATTTTCTAATAATAGTTTTTTCACAGTTTTCCTCTGATTTATGTGAAGCCCTTTTAGCGGCAGATATTCCGCTGTGAAAACTAACCAGTCCTACTCTGAGAAACTTCATAGAGAAGTATACACAGTGCAAAGTGCCTGATGAATCTACTGTGCGCAAAAATTACGTGAAGCAGTGTTACGATCTTACAGTTGATAGCATTAGAGATAAGATTCAAGATAATTTTGTGTGGGTATCAATCGACGAAACACAAGATTGTGAGGGACGGTTTATTGCAAATTGTATAGTTGGATCCCTTAATAAGAATGAACAATCTACCCCATATCTTCTTGCGGTAGAGCAATTTGAAACCACAAATAGCTCCGCAGTTTCCGGATTTTTTATCAATTTCATGAATTTACTATGGCCGAATGGCATTCAGTATGAGCGCGTATTGCTCTTTGTGACTGATGCCGCAAGTTATATGATGAAAGCCGGTACTGCTCTTAAAGTTATATTACCAAACATGACACATTTGACTTGCCTTGCCCATGGGTTGCATCGTGTTGCAGAAACAATTCGTGCAAAATTTTCCGCTTGTTGACAAGTTGTTGTCTTCTGTGAAGAAGGTATTTGTTAAGGATCCATACAGAAAAGAAGCCTTCAAAGCAGTAGCACCGAGCGTTCCACTTCCGCCAGATCCAATTTTAACGCGCTGGAGCACGTGGCTGTGTCCAGCGAGTTATTATACCGAACATTTACAAACAGTTAGGAATGTCGTGAATACATTTGATCCCAAAAGTGCAGCATCAATTCAAATTGCCCAAGATGTACTAAAAAACGCAGAACTATAAACTAATCTTTCCTATATATCTGCTCACTTCTCTCATCTTCCATCCGCCATTTCCTCACTGGAGGCAAGCAATAGCAATACTACTTTGTATCAGTCGTTAAGTGTGTTCAAAACCACTGTTTCCAAATTGAATTCGGTTCCTGGAAGAGTCGGTGAATTAGTAAAGGAAAAAGTACACATCATTCTTTCAAAAAAATCCAGGACATGAACAAATTTGTGAAATTGAACTGTAAACGTACTGAACTGCCAAGTAAAATATAACTAACAATGGAGAAAATAGCGGCTTTTGTACATGCGCCCCTAAGTTCCTGTGAGGTGGAAAGAAGTTTTCCCCGCTATAAGGACATCTTACAAGACAATAGGAGGCGACTAACTATGGAAAACCTAGAACATTTAGTAATTGTGAACTGCAACAGAAGAGAAGTTGAAAGTTCGCAGAGCTAAATGTGAGTACCATTGGTTTTTTTAAATTTGTAATGAAATATGTTGGCTTTGTTGCATGATTTAAGTATAGCTTTTTATTGCAAGTGAATCATTCAGTGATTACATAAAATGAACTTAAATATTGATTTGTCGGTCTTAAAATAATGTAAAATCAATTTTAATATTTGGTATAAATTTTTATGTGCATATTTTAATGCATATTTCGGAAGTTTTTATTGCATAAATGCATACATATTTAAGGGATTATTAGGACATAAAAATCCGGTCCCTAGTTATAAGCCGCCGAAGAAAGCAGTCCAGTATCGGCCGAGATATTGCAAGCAGTTATTGTAACACTGCAAGAGCTAATGATTGTAAAGTGTGTAAGGTGAGTGAGTGGAATAAATCCGCTATATCAAACACGGCGCAAACTTATTTGTAGCGTGACACACACAACGCGCTACAGTATATATATTTTTAATTCTCTTTTGGCTCCTAATAGTCTCGCAGAACTGTAAGCAAAGTGGATGTCGTAGGCCTTTGCAAGAAGGCTTGCTTTTATTTGAGGTGCAAAAAACCACCTTATTAACAAAAGTGAAAGGAAAAGAATTTCTAAACCACCTCATGTGTCAGAAGACTAAAGTCTGACCGTGTTTCTTGGAAAACGTCAGCGTGGGAATTTCATTAAATCGCTAAAACAGAATTACGGCTCTCCTAAAAATGCCATTTCATTCTATTTAATACGCCTGCTTTTTCTTACTTTATAAAATAATAAGTTTAATATTTTACCTGTGTTCACTCTCCTGCAGGTTCAGAGGTTTATAGCTACCAAGCACAGTCGACAAATGTGATATTTCACAAGAATCTGTCGCGTTGTACAGCGTCGCACAGTGTGATCAGCACCTCTGTAGATCGATATGAGTACCGTCAGGTCACAAGCACCAATTATACATGAGGAAAGAACACGTCGAAGTTGCGTAAAATCAGCAACAGTGCATGTGTTTTGATGATAACCCGATGAGGGGAACTTTTCCTTAGCCAGTACATCCAAACGGACCAGTTCTGGGGCCCACCCAGCCACGTACCGAATGGTTGGTTCTTTGGGATAAAGTCCTTCAAATATGAATCTTGACTGCTGGAAAGCTGTGGCATCATGGTTCTGATTCTAGCAGGGCAACCAGACCGTCACCGGGGCCCATCCAGTCTCCTATTTCACACTTTAGAGCCCAATGGCTACTATATGCACCTCCTGCTTTAACATACTGAGCTTCTGCATTCTGCCCATAGAGTGTACCTCTGTGTTTCGTATTGTTCTCACAACAAAACAGCATTTTCCCCCTTAAACAGCATTAACCGGTTAGTATTTGTAGAGGAGACGTAATGTGTTTCCTATGAGGTACGTAATAAATATTTATATATTACTTAGAACGGTCAACATTTCAGGACATAGGCGCATAGAGCCTCGGGAATGAAAGTTCAGAATTTCTGCTTTCATAAGTACATGAAACTCAAACGGAAAGTTCCGGGTTCGAATATCGGTTCAGCAACAGGCCTCCCTGAAAAAGTTTGTCGCGGTTTGCTACGACCCGTCATGAAACTTTAATGACTATACCTTAAAATAGGCGTTTCCTTCCGAGTTTTTAGTTCATTATTCGTAATGATTCTATCACCTGATGCAACATAACATTTTTAATTGCAAGTGTCAATAAATTGTTAAAGACTCCATCCGTAAGTTAATAACGACTTGAATGACGGAGTAGTCACTGTTCTGCGAAATTTCTAAAAAAGAACGTTAGCTAACAAAAACAGCATGAAGTTCCGGCAGGGAGCTATTTACATATACAGATAGCCGATAACAGTACATCTTCATTCTGAGTAATTCTTCCTAACATTTTCGACTGCGAAAGCTTTTGTTGACGGAAAATACTGACGGAACCCCACATAAAAATCAACAAGGCCGTGAAGGTTTAATTCAAAGCAGTACGCGTCCTATACACTTTCACATGCAGAATTCACATTCACGTCTGTTTATTGAAGATACACTGCCGTGAAGTCGGGGACAGCTTACAGCTTCGCCACCTGTGTCCTGGATCAGCTGAACCAACTGGCGCCACTGTGAGTAACGCGCGCACTGCCACAATGCTGTCGACAGCGCGCGGTGCAAGTCCACTGTTGGTACCTCCTACACTTCTGTGAGAATTTTTTTGGTTTCAACGAATGATGAGTAAACGTCCGTCCCCATTTTCAACGTAGATTAGCTTGCATATGTTTCAGATAAAAATATTCTTCCTACTAGCCGATAAATACGTTTCATGTAGTTTTTATTCATGCCTTCGGGTACCTTTGCACATGTGGATCAATTCGGTCTACAAGTCTGATTTTCGTGTAGGCTGCAACATTCACTCGTAGCAATTTCCCCGCATTTGCTGTAGAGTAATCCAGGTGGTGGACATCCAGGGATGTGGTTATGCAAAGGGAGGAATGGCATAGGCTTCTGAGGAAGGCCAAGGCCCACCCTGGGCTGTCGAGCCAGTGATGAATATTTCTACCTCATTAGGTACATTTCTATAATTTTTGTTCCCTTATCGTCACGTCTAAATATTTTCCCTTAAGGATTTTTCATTATGGCTAATGTGACGCACAGTCAGGAAATTACACCAGAATTTTCTTGACGTTTTTCAAGCTTTCAATGAAATGTTTAAATGCGGAAGTCCGGGTTATTCAATTCAGTTGCCAGTTACAAAGCTGTCCATTGGCGTAATATCTTTAAGTTGTTCTCCATGTGCATTTAAAAATGCTGTCGTAATTGAAAGCTGGACGCATACGCCGGGACCTTCTCCCTCTCTCTTCGTCTGGCTCGGCGATGTGGAGCGGAAAACTTCGCTGGTGTACGGCGAACAGCGATGCAGCTCCGAGGTACGACCTAAAGGCTCGAAACTGATCCGTCTTCCGTTGAAACCGCTAAACTTGGTTCCCACAGCCGTTCAGGATAAATGACTCTTTTGTTTACATTTTACGACTCTGTTAGCAGCATTCTACTTTCCTTCCTCTGGGGGGGGGGGGAAGTATACTTAGAGATCAGAATGCCGAGCATACATATGCTTCCACGTTCCCACTTAAGACTTTTGAACCAAGTGACAGAGTTTCACGAAACTTAGCATGAATGATATTATGACGTGACGCCTGAAAGCCGGAATATGTGAAGAATATGACTGTTTGCTAGGCAACGGCTCATTACAACGCATTCTCATGTGAACAAAGATTTAACAGAGGTTCCGTGCATACGGGGAAACTTAGGATCACCAGGCGTTTCCGCTACAACGGGACATGAGACAAAAAGTCGAACTGTTCGGGTGGTGGTCTCTATTCGGTTCTTCCGAGGTCATGAAGGGCGGTGCATTCCTGAATTCGAAAGATCCATTCAGTCGTACTGAGGAGAAGACTAGAGGTTAGAGACCATTTCAAGATTCATCTGACAGTTATCACGGAGGAGTTCAATGTGTGAGCTGTTATAATCAAGTGCAATTGTAACAGAGACGTCCAATAAATCCAATCATCCAATCTATAGCCCGCAATTTTTAGTCACGCAACCCTTTATACGTGACGGTATGTTATCGGCGGGCACCCTGACGTCTTACTCCATAATTCCTTGTAACCATTAACAAAAATGTGGTGGGTGGGTGGGCTAATTTGTGAGATGCTAGCGACGCTTAAGTTAGGATTATGAAATCATGTACCGTAAGAAAAAAGAAACATAAAAACTTTTATTGAGGTTTAGTATGTAAAATGTGAAATGCAAACACGATGTCCGTATGTACATTTTTCGTTAACTTTGCGATTTGTGGAGTTAGCTAACAAATCACTGGAACCAGACACGTAAAATCTGGTGCAGAGATACATCACAAAAACTCCTATGTATTATGTTTGAAGAATTGTTCGTAATTCAGTAATTACAAGCACGGAGAGGGTGCAAATCTCAGAGGTGCCATACGACAAATTCTGTGAAGACAACTTCTGAAGTTCAGTAAGAGGTTCTTCAAAGGAATAAAATCAAACAACAAGTTATTTTACGAGTAATATACATATGAAAGCAGGAATCTATGCAACAGGAACGTAAGCTTTATGCGTTCTGGTCGGAAATGCTTGTTATACGAGGGTAGTACTGAAAGTCATGAGCAACAATTTTTTGTAAAGTACTATGCTTTATTATTGACAAACCAAATACACCACCTCAATCTACAGACCTTTCTTTATTTTTCCACATAATCGCCACTTCTTTGTACACATTTCTCCCAGCGTTCTGGGAGTTTGAAAATTCCCCTTCTGTAAAATTCCGTTCCAGCCATCCGCAGACACTGACGCACTGCTTTCTGAATTGCCTCCCTTGTCTCAAACCGTCGTCCACGCAGCTGATCCTTCACAAATCCGAAAAGAGGGTAGTCGGAGGGTGTCAGATCAGGGCTGTAGGAGGGGTGTGGAAGAACTTCCCACCCCATCCTTGCAATTACTTCCAATGTGAGGCGAGCAGCGTGGTGGCGAGCGTTGTCATGCAAGATGATGATGTTTTGCCCCGGACTTTTATCGCGGAATGCACGACGGAGCTTGTGCAACGTCTGTACATAACGAGCAGCATTGATGGTTTTCCCAGGTTCCAGGAATTCGTCCAGAATGAACCCCTCTGCATCCCAGAAGACTGTGCTCATCACCTTCGCAGCTGATGCCACTGTCTTTGCCTTCTTTTATGATGGTGAATGCAAATGGTGGCATTCCATACTCTGCCGTTTGGTTTCAGGCTCGAAATGGTGAAAACAGCTTTCGTCACCTGTCACAATACAGAGAAAAAAATCATCGCCTTCGTGTAGATATCTCTGCTGCAGTTCTGAGGTGATGACTTTTCGCTGACCTTTGTGGTCTTCGGTCAATAACCGCGGGACCCAACGAGCACAAACTTTCCTATAGCCCAAGCTTTCAATCATCTCCTGTACTGCACTGTGCCCTATTCCAAGTTTTCGGGCTATTGTGTCCACAGTCACACGCCTGTCATCTTGAATGATCTTATCCAATGTTTCCTTGTTGCGTTCAGTTGAGGCTGTTCAAGGACGACCGCTCCGAGGCTCCTGTACTGCACTGTGCCCTATTCCAAGTTTTCGGGCTGTTGTGTCCACAGTCACACACCTGTCATCTTGAATGATCTCCACTGTTTCCTTGTTGCGTTCACTTGAGGCTGTTCGAGGACGGCCGCTCAGAGGCTCATCTTCGATGCTGGTGTTCCCATCTTTAAAATGTTTCACCCATCTTCGAACACTGCTCACACCCATGCACATACTTCCATAAGCACGCTGAAGTCTCTGGTGAATTTCTGCAGCAGGGATTTCCTCCTTCACAAGAAATTCGATGACAGCACGCTGGCGAAACGACATATCGTTGTTGGCCATTTTGTCAGGAGTGATACTGGTCACTTGATGCAAGCTATTGACGTCACAAGACAATCAAGGTTAACATAACAGCTGGTTCCACCCATCACCATACTCTCTTTCGTCTGCTGTTCCCAGGTTGCATGCAAAAAAAGGTTGCTCATGACTTTCGGTACGACCTACGTAATATTACAAGGTTATTTCAATTCTAAACAAAAAACCAGAGTAGCACTTCGATATACTCTGTTTCCAAATAACATACTTACCACGTATTGTTTACATTTGAGAATGCCTACATTTTAGAGGCCATCTTGTTGCTTTCGCTTATGACGAAACTGATTCGGACAGACAGACGCGATATTTACCGTCACACGCAGTGCAGACACTGTCCTTGTTAGTAAGGCTAGAGTCATGATGGTCCTGGATATGGGCCCATCAATGCTAAAAAGTAGCCGAGTCGTCGTTATTTGCCTCGTAATAAAGTCTCTTGCTTCGTCTTTGTGTTGTGAAAAGCCCGAAATGTACGTCCAGATTTACACGTACATTCGACGTTTGCGTAATCCAACGATCGAGCATGTCAAATGAGGCCTAAGAGAAGTTTTAGCTTTGATGTTTCTAGCCGTCAGGATTACAGGACATCTTACCTGCAGATCGACCCTCGTCTCACACAGATCCCCTGCGAAGCCGAGGGGGCATAGGCACACTGCTGTTTCTCCAGAGGTGAGGCACTTGCCCCCATGTTGACAGGGAACCTTGCTGCATCGATCGGCGCTGCACTCCTCTGTAAATCAAACCACAAGGAAAGATGATCATAAGCAGCCCTTTGAAGGCAGAATTTCTTCTAAATTCTAATAATGTGTAAAGAAGGCGGTTTACAATTGAGTTTTGGTGCATGTTATTTGTGTGAGATGGCGCTTAACGTCGGTCTAGACTTATCATTCGACAGCACATAGGAAGAGAAAGAAATATGAGAGAAGCCAGGGGAAATTAATAGCACGAAAGATTATATAACAAATTATGAGACTTTCCGTTGAAACTTCAACGGTGTTACACTAGCCTATATATAATATTTATAGGGAAACAGTGCCAGGAGAAACTAGGCATGTATAGGAGCTAGCATTGGATTGAATCTTGCAGAAACAAATAGTAAAAGTATAGAATGTGTCTAATGGCGGATTCTCTGCTTATGCTGATCAATTTTGGGCTATATACAGTAGGACATTTCTTCACCAGCCTAAGAATTATCATCTCCTGAAGGGGATACTGTACAAGGAAGTTAGTTACTTTAAAGAGTGCACTGAAGTTCCCCAATAATCAATCAAGCGGGACACGGCGCGCGCGGAGGTTTCTTTGTTCGATAAACTTGGGCGTCGCGATGCTGTGAATGTGCTGTTCTTAGTCATATTGATCCACAAGGTGAAGAGAAACCTGGACCAGATGTCAGAATGCCAATAATCCGCTAAGGTCCAAGCATTAGTTCGTCTGGACAGTTTCGCAGACACAGGGAGCATGGCCTGAAAATGATACTGTGTATTTCGATGATATCGAAACATTATCGGCTTCAATAGCACGGCCTGGACTGCCAGTGTGACTTCACATCTTGAGACTGGGGTTTGGTAAGGACTAAGGCCCTTCTGATGTAAATATATTTTGAGGCAACACAGATCTTGAGATTATTATTGACAGTAAGTAGATAAGAATATAGATGGAACAAACTTATTGATTTCAAATCTTAGGTTCCTGAATGACACCTCAATTTAAGTTGAAAAATGCGGATGAACAGAGGAATCTCCCAATAATTCGACAACTGTCTGCACTCAGAGCAAAGACTAGAGTACTAATACAGAGTATGAACAATATTAACTGAGGATCTGACTGCAGGCCATACAAAATATTGGATTCCACATGAACAGGAAGGGACCGCAGTAGCGTAGTTGGTTGAGGCATTATGGTACAAGCAGGAAAGTCGCAGGTTCGAAACCCAAGGAGATCCCTGGGTTGTTCAATTGACCTAATCCTTCCAGCCGCACTGTGGACCTGGGTCGACTCAGCCTCTATCAGAAATGAGTACCAGGAATCTTCCTGGGGTAAAGAGCGGCAGGCGTGTAAGGCTGAGAACCTCACCACCATCTGTGAGCCGACTGTCTATAAAATGTGGGAGTCTCGACGTCTCACAACCCTGTGGGCCTTCACGGTCTGTTGCAGGGATAGTAAGTAAAAAAGTAAAGGGATACCTATACCTTTTTATATGAACAGGGAAAACACTAACCATTTTAGATTCAGAACACAAAACTGTGCAGGTCGGGACACTGAAGAAGGTGACAGAGGAAGAAGAGAAGAAGAATGCGAGGGAGAAGAAACACGTAAGAAAATTAAGGCGGGGAGAGAAATAAAGGATAAGTATGAGATGGAGGAGTGAGAGAAAAATTCCCATCAGATAAAGAAAAGGAGGCAATTGAGAAGGATGAAGGGAGGACGGAGCAAGAGAAGAAAAAGCTGAAAAGAAGGAGGAGAGCATATGTAGAAGAAAGAGAAGGTGATGCAGAACAAGGAGAAACCGAAAGACAGGATTACAAAATACCACCTCACCTAAGCTTTCATACGGATTTTTTTTATTTATTAATTAAGGACTGGGTAACCCAGAACTTAATTACAATTAAAACTAGTTGGATAACTAACGATTAATTTTTCTAAACCTAATATATTATCACGTGTTGGGTGTATAGGTGTATAAGGCGACAAATAACTTCACGCCGTATTGGATATAGCGAATTTTATTGAACACTCGCTCTTACAATCACCCAAATTACAATCTCAAAATTACTGCCATCGGCAGTATCACAAATACTAGACTGAAATTGACTGGTTGACATCCTGGTTAACTCGTGACCAACTCCTACTGTCCTTGAGAACTCGTAACTAACTTGAATAGTCTTCGCTGCTCCTTATTTAGCCCCGTTCCGGACAACGCAGAAAACAGTCACGTAATAGGCACCACTGTTGTCTGGCGCCGTGTTGCTAGCAACGCTGTCGGGAGTTGTTTACGGCTGCATAGCAACCGAGGCATCCCTTGGTCACGTCACCGCTGGCGGGGGAGGGGTGTCATGCATAGCGCAACACGTCAAAATATGTAAATTAAAACTAAGTCACTTCCACTGAATTACTTAGTACTTTAACACTTAACTAGTTCGAACGGTTTCTTCCGTTTGAGTCGTCTAATGTTATTGTTCACGTTGAGAAGCCTGGACGCTTCAATGTTGATATGGTTTGGAGTCTCTTTTCTTGAGAGGTGGCGGACTTAGCGATGATATCTGTAACCGTCTCGATCCCAAGGTCACGATGAAGGACACTGTTACGAACGTACAATACATTTCATACGGATAAAACTGAATTTTTCTTTTTAACTTGGGCCTGATATAATGCAGGTATTCAATGTTATGCCTAAGCCCAAGTCCAGAAACTAAGCGAGGTAAAATTTCATATGGAATCATTTCGTCTGTTTTTTTTTATTTATTTATGAAGCAATAAGAATGTGCAATTCTATAAGTTAGTTTGCTGGCGTAAGAGCTGTGGTGCTCTTTAATGACGTGATGAGTCCCTTCCCCAGTGGGAGGTTCCTCTTAGTTTTCTTTTAAGTTAGCTGGCCAGTATCTTCGGAGTCTTCGATTTTGCTGCAGTTCAACGAGTGGCTGTAGTATGTCGTTTGGTCATTTGGGTGATTTGCTAGTTTGTTGTGGTGTGTGGTACATTTTTCTCTGATGACGTCTTTGATGTATGGTATATTTAGATCTGCATGTAACGTTTGGTTGTTTACATACCAGGATGCATTTGTTATAATTCGTATTTTTGGCTGGCTTCTCTGGATTATTGTTATATTTGATTTGCTAGCGCAACCCCAGAGCACGATTCCGTAAGCCCAGATTGGTTTGATTATTGTCTTATAAAGCAGGACTTTGTTTTCTTTGGATAGGTTGGATCTTCTTCCAATTAACCAGTTTAGCTCCTTGGTTTTTAAGTCTGTTCGCGTTTTTTGATTACGTGGTCCTTCCAAGTGAGTCTACTATCCAAATGGATTCCGAGATTTAACGCTTGGAGACTGTGGGATATTGTTATTATTCAGTCTTACTTGTGGGCGTGAAGTTCACTTGGATAGTTTTAGTCTCGTTTATTTTAATTTTCCATTTGTATAGCCATGCTTGTATTTGGTTTAATTGGTTCTGTAGGATACTGGTGGCCTTTGCTGGATCTGCATGGGTTGCTAGGATGACTGTATCATCTGCGAAGGTTCCTGTGGTGGTGTTTTGATCAGTTGGTAGGTCCGCCGTATAGAGAAGGTATAATAGTGGTCCTACTACACTGCCTTGCGGTACCCCAGAGTTTATAGTAAAGTTAAAAAATGTTGCTTGATTGATTCTTACGCTGGATTCCCTGTCGTTGATATAGGACTTCATCAATTTGAAATAAGTGATGGGAAGATTCTATTAAATTTTATATAATAGTCCTCTGTGCCAGACTTTATCGAAGGCCTGCTTTATACCTAGGAATACGGAGGTACAGTATTCTTTACGATCGGGTGCTTGGTTTATGGTATAGGCTACTCTGTGTGTTTGCTGTACAGTTGAATGTTGTTCTCTAAAGCCAAACTGATGTCGTTGTAACCAATCTTCTGTGTGGGGATCGTTGTTTATTCTTTGAATCAGGAGTTTTTCGAGGAGCTTGGCAATAACTGAGAGTAAGCTTATAGGTCGGTATGAATCAACTTTGCTTGGGTCTTTGCCTGGTTTGTGTATTAGGGCTATTTCAGTAGTTTATTCTAAAGATGGCATTGATGATGATAGTAATTATCAGTACGGCTTTTTGCGGCAATTCTTTTAGTATTTTGGGGGCAATTTGGTCTATACCTGGAGCTTTACGTAGTTTTAGGTGGTTTATTTCTCTTTGTACTTCCCTTGTGATGATTTTTTAATTCCCGGTATATTCGCAGGGATATCTGTCAATTGTTCTTCTACTTCAGGATCTATTTCAGATTCGTTTGGTGTAAATACCTTTGCAAGACACTGAGCGAAAAGCATTGTCTTTTCCTCGTCGCTTCTGGCCCATTTTGGGTTGGGTGCCGTTTCATCACTTATTGGGGGTACTTGATGTTTAGGTTTTTTTTTATGTTTGATTGGTTTTCAGATTGTGTTGTCAAATCTACTAAGACTGATGATATAATCGTGAAATGCTCTATTCCTTCTTTGATTTTAATTTTTAACTGATTAGTTGCTCTATTTAGAGCTGTTTTGTCTTGCGGTGTGTGTGTTCGGTGCCATTTGACTCTTGCTTTTCTTTTGACTGCTGTTAGTTTGTTTATCTCGATTGAGATGATATTTGAGACTTGATTATGGGTTTGCAGTTAGGGGTTGCCTGTTCAGCGGCCTTTGTGAGAGTAGCTGTTAAGTTTGTTAGAGCATTATCCACTTCCGTTGGGAATTGGATGCTTACTTTTAGGTTTATGTTTTCTTCAATTTCGGTGCGATAATGTTCCCAATTAGTTCTTTTGTTATGTAGCCCAATCGGAGGTTTCTGTGGATGATGAGGCTGCTGATTGTTGCTAGTATAGGCAAGTGATCAGAAGAGAGATCATAGCTAGCTTTTGTGTGCATGTATGCTGGGGAGATGCCTTCGGTGATGAAAAGATCTAGGGAGATCCGGAATTTCGGAGTCATCAGTGGGCCAGTTGGAGCGCAGGTTGACAGGATACAGTAATTTCTCTCCTGGATCAGGTTTGCTAGTTCTCTGCCTTTGGTTGTTGCGAGGCAGGAGCCCCATAGAGTGTGCTTGCATTACAAGTCACCTCCTGCTATGAATATTGGCACGAGCGTCCGGAAGAACTAGCTGAATTGTTCTTTCTTTATATTATACCGAGGAGGGCAGTATACTGAAGCGATTTTTAGGTCGTACGGCATCATTTTAACCAGTATTACTGTGGCTTGCATAGGATTTTTCTCATACTTCGGTAGTTCAAGATGTCGAACAGTATATTTGATTAGTATAGCGGTCCCAGCGTGTGCCGTGTTATCAGGGAGATTTGCGTAGTATGTCGTGTATTGGGGTATTTTGAAATAAGATCTGTCTGTGAAATGCGTTTCGCTAATTAGCATGACGTCTATGAGGTTATGGCAAATGAAGATTTCTACTTCATTTTTTTTTGTTGTTGCAGAAGTTTCATCTCTTTCCGTTACTGTCTTCTCGTTCTTTTGAACAGGTTCTTAGTTAGAAAGATGAAAATACATCGGAGAAAAATAAATTCTCTTCATTTCTTTTACAAACGAAATGCTTAAAGGCGTATCCATGTTTAAAGGCAAACAAATGAAATACAAATATTGTTTTAAAATGAAACAGAAAAGTCAAAGAGTGAGAATGAAAAATTAGGCTAGGAGAAAGCGACATGGGAAGGTCAGCCTTCAGTAACGTGAGGTCAGTATGTAGCCTGTGCAGGACGTGGTTAAGTTATATTATGTACTGCTTTCAGATGTAAACCAATTTTACGTAATTTTTGTACTTCAGCGTCTTCACCGTCTTTATTTATTCTAGGCTTCATTAAGATATAACTTGTTGCAACTGTCACAGGCAACAAAACCAGACAAGCATTGAACCTAGGACCGAGCAGATTAGTAGAGCTGCAACTCCTTGGCTTGTATTCGAGAAGTGTTCGGTTCGAATAATAGTAGCGACACCGGCTGTCCTGACTGAGGTTTTCGTGCCTTTCCTCAGTCCCTCCAGGCGAATGTCGAGAGCGTACCTTGAAATAGACCACGGCCACTTCCTTTCACATCCTGTCGAATTAATCTTTCATTAAACATCCTGCGGTTCGATTCTGCATATCCTACATACCTACGGCACCGTAAAATGAACCACAGGCTTATAAGATCACCTTGCTCTGTGTGTATCTGTATTCCCCTTAACGCCTGAAAGCCGGAATAGTGAAGAAAGAAAAGACGGCTCTTTTTAGGCAACGGCTCGCTAAACACATTCCCGCTGCAACGAATTCACAAGCAACAACAGAACAATTGTTAGACGCGGTGTTTATATGCGGTCCGCGTCCCAGAACTTCTTGTCCAATTTTGATTTTTCACAAAAATGTACAAGAGATCCTACCTTGTCCCCCCCCCGCCGGCACTCATGACTGACGCAGCTGCAGAGTTCAAGTCAACTTGATGCTCGTGGCAGTCCTGATGCCAAACGACAATCCCCACACAATTTGCATGATTGCTGCAGTTGGGTTCACTTCCCACGAGGCTTGTCTCTCGGTGACAACAGCAATCACATTCATCCTTATTGACACAAGGCAACCAACCGACTACACATATATCTTCTTTCCTTTACGTCACGAGGGCAGACTTATGGAGGTGAGCCCATCTACTTGTGAGGCCAATTTGGGCCTCAGGTGGAAGGCCATAATTCCAAACTTATCTCATGGAATAATTTTCAGAAATAAAAACTAATTCAAGAAAGAGTGGCCCTGCCTGAGCAGCTCAGTTGCCTCAGAAATTACCCATAAATTCATGATAGTGTTCATAACAACAAGCCACTGGGCCCTGTCCAGAGGCAGACGAATGCGGCCCACGCCATATCACGGTAGCAATCACTATTTTCCCAGTGGTCTCTTCCCTACAGAATTTCCAATTAACGTTGTGTGTGCTTTTCACACGTGATTACCCAGCTTCCTTCTCCCTCCTCAGCATTTCGTTCTCATGTTATCCTCCCTTATGGTGAGAGGACAAACATTACTATTTACTAAGTTACTCAAATAGAAACCTCAATTTTTTAGTATACAGAAGCTGACTATGATTTAATTTTTCGAAAATAGGTTAAGATGCTGGAGAGCAGTGCCACTGTTACGACAGCTGTTCTTACGCAGCCCATATATAATTAAGACGAATGCAAACGTACAAATCCATTCAATACCTCGGAACGACGGTAATAAATAAGAGTCACTACACACGAAGAGATTACGAGCACATTAAAATTTGGAAGTGCATGCTGCCATTCAGTTAAGAATATTTTGTTTTCTCACTAAAACAAATCCAGCATCGCATTGTTTCGTATGTATGTGAACTTGGTCTCACAAAGAGGAACAGAATATTCATGTCTGAGAGAAAGGAATAAACAGGAGGCTGAAGAATATCTTATCATAAGAAGCTTTATAATTTGTACTCCTCACCCACACCCAAGGGACGCTGAAAAATGAGAATTCAACTTTGTCAGAATACGAGGTAAGAAACCATTTGGAAGACCGAAGTGTAAATGGAAGGATAATATTAAAAGTAATCTTAAAAGGAAAAATATATTGGAATTTGAAATTAATTAATCTGGTGTAGGATACGGTCCAGTGGAGGGCTCTTGTGAACATGGCAATGAACCCTCGAGCCCCAGAACCAGGTGGGAAGTTTGTTGCCAAGTTTCTCAAGAACTACTGGGTGGATGGGAGGAAATGGCCGTGGTGTGCTTTATGGTACTGTTCCACCAGTTGTCTGCACGGTCTGAGCAAACCCGCCACAAACCTCAGTTAAGATGTCTGCCCTCCAGTGTGCAGAGGTGGTACCCGCTAGAAGCTCAAGACCCAGGAGGTGAACACAACTGGGATTAATTAGATGATGGACCTAAGGGGCGCCTCAGATGCCCCGACATAAACGAAAAACACTGGGAATGTTCACTGAAGTCCGCCAGGGGGTGAACACTGAATTCCACTTAAGGAACTGAATTGGTGGGAGGGTCGCTCCACAACTTCTGACGCTACTGTCGAGTTAACACGATGCAAGCACTGACTAGCGCGACCAATAATATTGTTTCTTGTTCGGTATGGTTGAGGAAAGTGGTCTCTTGCTCTGAAAACATGAACCAATGGCGAAGATATAACGTCGTGCAATCCGCTGAAAGTCAACCGACGTTTCGGAAGAACATATCGCCTCCATCTTCAAAGTCGAAGAATAAGCCGAGCAAGAAACCAGCGTGAAAACAAGAGGCAAGCAGAGCTCTTGCTTGGCTTATTCTTCGACCCTGAAGATGGAGGCGATATTTTCTCCGAAACGTCGGTTGGCTTTCAACGGAATTTACTGCGGTATATCCCAGAAGACAGTACTCCCACTGCTGTCAGGACCTCCAATCCTATATGAACTAAAAGTGCTTGAAAACAAAATGTAAGGAAACGTGTCAACAAAAGGTTACGCTATTACAGACTGCAGACTACAGAGACTACAGAGCGGTGGAAATGAAGGTCGGCTGGGGTGCCAAGGGACGCGTTTAAGAACCCACTTGGAACCAGTCAATGTTAATGCTGGGGACATGGAAAAATACCATTAAGATGTCCTTAGGGACACATGTTGGGTGCAACTGGCTCAACATCAACTGAATGGGGTATCACTCAAGCAGTGGTGCTGGAATTTTGGGTTCGAGTACCAGAGAGTTAATTTGTAATGACTATTACATCAATGCATATAACCGTGCAAACTGAGAACTCCAGACAACAAGATTTCAAACATCAATCATCGCAAATTGGGATGTATAGCAATTGAATACAAATGTATAAGTTCAATTTAAAGCTACAGTTATGCTTCTTTTATTACAACAGTCTTTACGAACTGTGGTTGTCCACGAGTTTGACGATTGGGGTTCTATTACGGGTAGGGAAATAACGCCTCCCTACGCCTCCACTGTGTCCAAACCGACTATGGGGGCCCATAGCTCCCATGAAAAGAGTACCAGGGCCGGATCATGAATCACTCTGTCCAAACTAGAGGTTAAGAATGACTGGAGCTTCATCTCCATTCGTCAAAACGCCTTTGGGTAGATGTGTTTACAGGGAGGGGCACGTTTAATTACAGTACCCTGTAACGGATCTGATCAACGCGTTGCCAGGCAACAGCTCCGTAAACATGAACAGAGGAAACAATAGAAGGGATACTGTGTTTTCTATGCGGTCCACGCCGAGAAAAAGCACGGATATATACATAGGGAGTCCGTTGCCAGGCAACGCAGCGGTAAACATGCATCCACAAACAGTGGGAGACGGTGTTTTTCGTCGGGTCCGTGCAAAGGAGTTATCTTAAAAATAAACGGCGATCTGCTGTACTGAGCCTGGATTGACAGAGGCCCTGTATATATTATACATAGAAATAGGAATTAAGATTAAATTTGTAAACATATGCAAATACTGACAATGGACTTACTAACACGGACTATTACTGACAAATGACAGACCCGACCTCTCGTCAGAGAGGGCGCCCCAAATGAACAGGACAGTAACTTTCATATAAGAAAAGAAAAATTTGGTCATGAGCCCCAGCCGGGGCTCGACACCAAGACAGACAGCCTGATGGAGCGTCAGTTGCAATGTGACTTGGACTTGGACTACAGTTCAAAGGCAGTGATAGTGATAGTGACAGTGACAGAGACAGAGACAGAGTTCTGGGCTCTCGGTGGAAGGTATTCACGGGAAGTTCGTACAAGATTTAACATGTGATCTGAAGACTTTATGTGTTCTGGAGTGTGGCTCTTATAGTTCCTGTGGTTTAGTTGTGGTACCAGGAGAGACAAGAATAACACAGAAGGAGGAACAAGAAGTCAAAGTGACTCGGCAGCGAATCAACGTGCTTTGCAGACCGAAGCAGAGCTCCGGAAGGAGTTGAGTGTGTGAACTGTTGTAACCGACTGTGACTGTATTAGTGACGTCAAATAAACCTAATCATCAATCCACAGAACCAATTAATTACTTGTCGTGTTACCAGGATATGCGACAATACAGAATTAATGACAGGATAAATATGAATTGGAAAGGGAAGAAAAAGGAAGCTGCTGCTGTTTATTTAAGGCGCTATACCGGAATTTAATCAGCAGGGAGACAGAAGGCCATAAATACACCTGTGAGCATATCCGGTCTCCTTTGGTAGGCACGAACAGTGAATTTCTTGTATACAAAGCAACATGCTAATAACTATACCTCGACCTTCGACCACAAAACTGGGTCTACTCACAATAATGTCCCAGGAACAAGGTGAACTTAACAGTCTGATCAAGAATAAGAAGCGGTTATGAGCAGGTTAAATATGGCGAATGTCTGCTATTACTAGGGTCATAATCTTTAATTTCTCCATCTCATTTCCATAAACCTACAATTTAAAATACGAACCCACAATTTTACGCGTACGTTTTAATTTATATTAGCGCCAAACTTGTCTCTCGCTTACGGGAAGAACAAAGCCTGGCCTGGGGGGGGGGCAGAGTTTGATACCAGAATGCTAAGGAGAATATCTGGGAGAAAGTGACAGAAATGTGGGTAGAGTTACACTTCATACGTGCAGGTTACCAAACGGCGGTAGCAACGGCTCTATACAGAGCGTTTCCTTATTACATGCCGTATTTCAGGGGACGGTTTCTGGATATCAAAGTAAGTGCAAAGTTCATGAGAACGTGTACTCCTAGGGCCTTCCCTACAAATTACAGCTGTTATAATTACAACTTCTAGGGCCACACTTTAAATACTTCAAAGATTAACGGACTGTGTGGAAGGAGAAAACAAACAGAAGCGCTATTAAAAATTATAAACGGTTATAAACTCCGTCCAGTGCGACTGATAAATATTTCTTTCTCCTTTTTAATCTTTCATCCTTGCCACGTTTCGGTCTGAGAGACCATCTTCAGAAGGACATATCAATACAAGCGGAAACTACTATTGCAGTGTGATTGACCAGTATCACTACATACATACAGTATCATCACAGTGCCATGAATGTAAAATCTGACCCTTTAACAACTACAGCGATGTTCATGAATATATTAAAATATTTCTAAATTATTATAAACTCGCCCTGCAGACATGAATAATCCTACCACTACCAGGAATCGAAACTTAGTTGTTCAGTTCGTAGGTAGCCACTATAATGATTGGGCTATGGCCATTAGTACTAAATTTAATTAAAATAGTGTTTTAATTTATGAAATGAATCATGTGGTCTGGCAGACACTAACTGTCCACTGTGCGTTAACTTCATGCAGTATGTATGAAAAGGCCGATCACAGTGGCCGCGCGGTATCAGGCATGAACTGTCTTCTCCCGTTCAAACACTGGGATCCTGGATTCCAATCCCTCTCGAGTCATGCATATCTGTGTCCGTTTATTCTGTTTGTGTTGTTCTATGTGTAGGTTGGGCCCTTGAGACGGGCTGATCCCCCGTCCAAGGAGTCCTACCGACTGTGTATAGGATTAAGAAGCTGAAAAAGCGGCCAAAGTCCAAAGGGCTGTAGAGCGATATATATATATATATATGTGTGTGTGTGTGTGTGTGTGTGTGTGTGTGTGTGTAAAAATGGCAAATCTAATAACTTCTAAAAAAATATATGCTTATGTAGGAATAATTTCATAAAAATATCTCAAGCAAACTACAGGAAATGCAGCAGTGATACAGTTGAGAACACAGGCAGCAGATTTCGGTCAATGCATGGGATAATTTAATATTGGAATCCTTCAGGGCAATTACCTTCTGTCAGCTTTGCCTCTCCAGATCTGCCTCCGTACTGTTCTGCTCATGGAGAGGGGGGGAGAGAGAGAACATGGAGCTAAATATCTGTTCTGTACTTACCGACATCAAATCCCTTGACTGAGTCCCCGAGGGGCGCAATGTTGAACCTATAGACATGGTCATTCACTTCCAGGTGCCTAATGCAACCTCTCAGCCCATCCTCTGTGGGCAGCTTCTCAGCAAGTCCAGTCGTGTTACCCGGACCGCCGACGAAGAGTGGCTCCCGAAACGTGATGCGCGAAAACAGGCCCTGAGGAAGAGAAAGTGTCACTGCATTATCCTCTCGCAACACAGACCTACATGGTTTCGGCTTACATTTACAGGTAATGCGTTATGTACTGTAGCGTAGTTGGTTGAGGCACTACGCTACAAGCCGGAAGGTCGCGGGATCGAATCCTGATGAGGTGGATTTCTTCAATTTACCTAATCCTTCCAGCCGTGCTATGGCCCTGGGATCGACTCAGCCTCTAACAGAAATGAGTACGTTACCGCCATCTGTGAGCTGATTGTCAAGAAAATGTGGGAACCTCAACATTTCACAACCCTATGGGCCTCCAAGGCCTGTTAAGTGATACCTTTACCTTTACCTTATTTAGTAAGTGTTGACATCAAGGTGGGGTTGAGCCGTAATTCAAAGAGTGTTTATTACTAACACGTTTTAAGCAAGGGTACTCTGATGACGTAAGCTTACTCAGAGAGGTGTACTCCGATGCAATGCAAATGCTCATATTTTTCAAACGTATTTTTGAGATTCCCCTCGTTGGTGTCTCCTCCTTATCGTGGTGAGGGGGTTTGAGTATGCCAAGGAACCTGAGAGCTATACCAGCGGTAGCGTAGCTACTGGCAGGGCCTCCCTTGCTGGACAGGTCAAAGGGTAGACATCAGACGAAGAGAGACACCAAAAACCAAAAACTGATGCTGGAAGCAGCGTCATCAGCAGCGACTTGAAGCACAGAGCAAATGATGCTCGAGATGGTTCAAGTTCGTATAGCAACAGGCGTGACCAGAGTGGTTTGAACGGCTGTTGTACTGCGATGTGGAAAGCAAATGGAAAAACTACCACATTATCACTTTTCCTGGATAGTCTCTTTCCAAAAACAGAGGATCGCATTAAGTGGAGGAACTGTTTTGGAAGAGACTGTGAACCTGTCGTCTGACAGATTACTGATGAAATGAATTTTTGAGATTCTATATAGATGCTTTTTCGAGATGTTCATTTATTGAAGACACAAGCCTACTTTCGCAAATTTGATCATAGTGTAGATTTTGAAAGGCATGGAGTCTTTCGTTAAGTAGCTGAATATTTAAAACAGAAGTTGTAGATCTTAATTAGATACTTCTTTTATGCCACCTTTCAAATTTTTGTGTATGAAGTCACTTTTGGCAAATGTGATACAAACTTTGACTTGATCTTCATGTATTGTAAGAGATCTAACTGATCGGCATGAACAAAACTAAATTCTCCACACAATTTTTGTGTCAAATCTGAAAACCAAATTTAATTAATATCCGTTGAGTACCTTTCGAAAGAAACCTGAAGGTGGACAGAAAGTTCGGATTCTGCCCTCTCCACTGTTACTTCATTTCATGCATTTCTCACAAAGAAAGCACATGCACAAACACTATTTCCTGCATTCCAATATGTTATTTATAGTGGCCGTCTACATAACTGCTTATGTAACACTGCTAACATGGAGACACAGCGTCTGCCTGCCTCGCACATAAGCAGTGAGGCAACTGCAATCCGAAACGGAGGGTAGGAAAGGATTATGAAGAAGATAGTCGTGGCATATTTCAGGGAACTATCTCAGCATTCGACTTTTGAAACTGAAAAAAATATATATATATAAAAGTGGAGACAGTCGGTAGTCCTGCCAAGGTTAGATTCCGATATTTCCTGATTAGAAATCACAAGACTTGATGAGGTGGGCAGGGCATGTAGTACGAATGGGGGAGAAGAGGAATGAATATAGAATATTGGTTGGAAAGCCAGAAGGAAAGAGACCACTGGGAAGACCAAGGCGTAGGTGGGTTGCCAATATTAAAACGGATCTTAGAGAGATAGGATGGGATGGGTTGTATTGGAATGATCTAGCTCAAGATAGGGACCAGTGGAGGGCTCCTGTGAACACAGTAATGAACATTTGGGTTCCATAAAATGCTGGGGAATTTTTTAGTAGCTGCAGAATTGGCTTCTCCTCAAGAAGGGTTCAGCTCCATGAGTAAGTAAGTTAAGTAGGCACAAGTCAGAAGACAGTCTTCTCAAAATTCAATAAAAAAACTAGAAGGTATATTTTTAAGGTCTTTCATTCTGGTCCGTCACACTAACAAATTAACAATCAAGTTCCTTCCGTCAAATGTGACACTTTTATAAGTTTTCCACCTCGTCACCACCTGCCTTACATGTTTCGGCTCACCACGGAGCCATCATCAGAGGCATTTATAGTAGAAAAAGAAATCACCAACACACAAAACTTCACTTTGTTAAAAATAGCCACGTTCCAGTTAATTAAAATAATTACAATAGTTAAAATTGCCGAGAGTGTCGGTTCACTAAAGGTTTTCCACACACCACGGTAGCTTTCTTATTTAATTCGTCGTTAATTCTGTAAAAATTATGTTTCGTTATTTGAAGTAAGAATTCTTAAAATTCCTAGAATTCTTTCCCGCTTGGCCCAGTCTTTTTTCTTCGGGATGTTGTTGACGTGTGTTGTCTGTTCTGTCGGNTGTAATTATTTTAATTAACTGGAACGTGGCTATTTTTAACAAAGTGAAGTTTTGTGTGTTGGTGATTTCTTTTTCTACTATAAATGCCTCTGATGATGGCTCCGTGGTGAGCCGAAACATGTAAGGCAGGTGGTGACGAGGTGGAAAACTTATAAAAGTGTCACATTTGACGGAAGGAACTTGATTGTTAGAAGGTATACATTTCAATCAATTGAACGAATAAGAAATGATTGCACCAATGGCCCCATTAAGGAATGCCGTCTTTATTATTCTTGCTGTTATTCTCCATCACAATTCATCCCAAAAGTGCACTGAATTAACGTGTACGAAAATAACAATTATTGGCGAATTTTGCTTAAGATTCATACGCTGAACATTTTATAAATACATATCTCAAGTTCACATGCTCTAGGGATTTTGAAATGTTATTAATTATTTGAAAGAGCTAAACTGTGGCAGTAATCAATGAATTATTAAACAAGAATCATTTGCATAGTTAAAGATGGGAAATCCTCGGATTACATGACGATTTTACAACTGCAGAGATTGGATACCGTTAATCCGCTTAAAGTACAGTGGCTACAAATGTACCACTTCCTTTCATATTAAAGAACTGCGCATTTCGGAGCATGCATATATTTCATATGATTCACAGAATAAACAGATATTATTTTCCTAATCATCATTAACTGGTTGACCACTGAAATGCAGATGCAGCAAGTTTCCTATAAAGTAGGAACTGGATTTATAAATTTTGAATTGTTTCATTTTTGGTCCGTTACACTATCAACAGTACACAACACACAACGCATAAGAAACATCCGACCATAAGCCTACACAACCTCAAATTGACATTTCCCATCATCGGGACGAATCAACAAGAAGGAGCCGAACATTTTACTTTAAATGTTTTAAACTTTTAAATATTTTAACATTGACGGCTCAATTTGAGGGCAATTTTCAGATGGAATGCAAGAGTTGTACGTGCATTCAATGTTACTAGAAAGTGTTGTGCTTTTACACTTCGACATCTGTAACAGCGTCCACGCAGCTTACATACTGTGTACATTAAACAACGCCAGTGTTTTCATGTGTTTGTAATACGTGCCTCTGATGATGGTTTTTCTTGAACCGAAACATGTAAGGCAAGTGAGATAAATAAGTGACCTAAAACATTGTTACACTCGACGGATTTTTCATTGACAATTTGGATTTGTAAATATTATTATCATGTATATGAGTGACTATAGACGGAGTTTGGGTTTGAGTTTGAATTTATTGACTTTACCACACGACTCCTAACTACAAATAATTATAACACTATCGCTAACCTTCAAACTTTATAAATCACTACAGCATATGCCAAGACTTATAATTCTGCTGTATCTTCACCAAATCGTTCCCTGCTAACGGCTTCTAACAGTTTCCACGCTGACTTCGTTGCTCGCTGGCTCTCAACTGCACCGACTAAGTCTTCCCTCCACAGGCTCCCTTTCTCTTGTCCCAATTGTCCTCCTTATAACATCTCAGGACGGACCGCGTAGAAAACACCATTCATTGTTGTACTCCAATCTTTTCTGTGAGAATATGTTTGTTTGCGGAGGCGTTACTCAGAAACGGCTGTGTATACTTGCTTATTAGGAATCTACTGCCCAGCAGCGGATCTTGTTTCGTTGCCTGTTTCGAGGTCGTTACCCAGTAACGGGTCTACATGCTACATTATTTACGTGAATTTCATGCTCCAACCCGTTAAACGGTAGAATGATCACGAGTAATGGAACGGATAACACGGATGACTCGTAAATGTTGTGGAAGGATATGACCGTGGGTTGTTACAAAGAATGTTCCAGAATTCGCAACGAGGACTTATACAACTACGAAGGTCCCCCCCCNGGCCCCCTGGATAGCCGATTTTCGAACCGATATTCAAACTCGCAACCTCTAGCATATGAGTCAGACAGAGTACCAACCACTCAAGTGCAACACTAGGTTCACTTTAACGTCTGGTATAAAGTACACGAGGATTCAGTTCATATGACAAATTCATAAATCATCATATTTACCAGGAATTGCTAATTTCGGAGGGTCTAGGAGGCCGGTCACACAGGTTGAGGGTGCTCGTAATTTTCCTTTAGTCCCGGCAGTAATGCTATATTGGTAAGCTGAATTCAAAACAGACCACACTGTCACCAATTCGCCATTCACAATCAGCCTCACCTCCCGTAATTTTTTTAAGGCTAGTGGGGTGGGACTAAGTCCCTTGTACTGCGGCCACTTCTGGCCTATTGTACCAGGCCCAGATGATAGGCGAGGGTGATTGTGGAGCAATTGTTGGAATGAAGATTGGCAGGGGAAACCGAAGTACTCGGAGAAAACGTGCCCCAGCGCCACCTCACCTCCCGTAAGTCAGAATATAAAAGTCTGCAGTTACAAAAGCTTCATGGGCTCGACATGCACATGTTTACATGGGTCTTTGTATCAGAATTACTGCGGGTTTGGACTTTGTCCATCACCCGGTATTCTAGAAACTAAAAAAAAGTTTTGGAAACTGGATGTGTTTCCGTCCTCAGGTGAAGGGTGGAAGACACCTGCATTGTTGGGTCCCTTAGAGAGAGCTAACTTCATTCACTGAACAACCCCTGTCAGTCAGAGTCAGCGTTACTTCACGACTTGGCGACAAGCACCTTAAGACTCACGACCAGCATTCTTTTCAACTGAACACATGCGAGTATAGCCCTTACGTAACATTCTCTTTGATGATAGGATGGGTTATATCGTTTACAATAGCCGCTGGTCCTCGTCAGTTCAGTCATTCTCAGGTCCGATTACTGTCTCAGAATTGAGACTGCCCCAACCTGGAGGGCCAGGTCCCGTATTTATATCCCTCAGGAACAGGGTGATCTATTTACATCCCCAGGCCAAACCCCTGTCAGATTCACTATAGCTATTTAATTATCTGAGACCAGGCTAATTCGGCGGGATATAACAAGAAAATATGCAATAAAAATTGTGATAAAGCAGGCGCATGCGTGGAACTAGGATAGAAAAGGAGGCAGAAATCTGTGCTACAAACCTAGCCAACAAAACTAAGTGCATGAGCACCGATGCATAAGAAAAAAATGGAAAAACTTGTGAAGACATGTAGTGAGTATTATACACCATCGTCAGAACACTTAGAATCGACCAATAGGCGTTTGTGTGTTTCCTAAACCGTCGCTTATTCTGTGAGATTTCAGTCAACCACGACGCCATCCAAGGCAAAGTTATATTCTGGTGTTCTGTGAACGAGATCGCCATATTCCTGAACAACTAGAGCGTGTTAAACTAACACTGCATCAATCACTCATTCATTAATTCATTAGTCCAGTCACTTACTCATTAATCCACTCGCTGAGTCACTTAGCCGCCATTATGTTTACTTTCACGTTTCCCATTCAACGTCTACTTTTCATTAAACACGAAATCGTATCGCGTTCTGCATTTGGGTTATTAAAATACATTTTAATATCTTCAGCTTGATAATCGTACATCCATTAACGGCGATAAAAGGTAATGCATTCTAGTCAGAAAATCCCCAGTGTGCTATAAGATTACAGAGGAAATCTGGAGCTAATAACACAATCATTGGCCACTGAATGGCACGGTAAATAGCAGAGCCATTAGCATAATTACTGCGCGAGGCAGATCGCAATCACCCGCAACATAAGAGTGATGAATTACACTTCAGAGGAACCATTACTGGCCCACCAACGAATGAGATGCAACACGGAACATCTACAGAAGGGATCCGGATTCGAGACCTGGTTAGTGCCCGCAGGAACAAAATACAGGCCGCAGAGGTGGCCTTTATTATTTATTTACGATGATCAGCACATTTTTATGCGTTTAGATTGTAGGAATTCTCAGGAAAATCAGAGTTTTAAACGGTACTGTACAGATAATTCTCCGATTACATTTTCAGCCGATTCAATTTGTCTGTTAGATACTCCATTCAACCATCTACTCCTATGTATGGTTCTACAGCCCTCTGTTGGAACTTGGCTGTTTTTTTTTTTCAGTTTCTTAATCTTATACACAGTCGGTATGACTCCTTTAACGGGGGATCAGCCCGTCGCAAGGCCCCTACCTACACACAGAACAATCATCATCATCATCAGTAATCTGTCAGACGACAGGTCCACAGTCTCTTCCAAAACAATTCCTCCACTTAATGTGATCTAGAGCTTTCTCCTTCAAATGACAGTATCCTCTTCTGTCCCCAAGGTCATCCAGCATCTTCTTACGTCTTCTTGTCACTTCTATCCGCCCCTCTATCTTTCCTTCAATAACTTCTTTTAGAAGGCACAAACACAAAATAAACACGCACAGGTATCCATATCTTGAGTGGGCGGCTATTGTGACCGGCTATTATTAATAATTAGGGACTAAAATTATAAGTTAAAGTAGTCCAAAATGACATGTAGGTACACATATTATCAAGCGAATCTTTTAATTAATTTACTAAGTTACTCGGCTGGGCAAGCACAGAAAAAACAGTTGTGCAGAAGAGTGCAGAAGAAAACACAGGCAGTGTCTCCGGTCTGTGGTTCCTGCACTGGAAAATGTTGGTTCGAGAGAGTCAGGACCTTATAGAAAATACCAATTTCTAGTTTGATTTATTGAAAAGAAAAAACAAAATACAGTTATTTTAAAGGAAGGATAGAATTATGTCATATGCTATTCCCCTTTACAATACTTGGTTGTCTGACGTACCAGGGACTTAAATTTATTCGGTTTCAAAGGACAGAGAAATCCTGCAAGCACTGAGCAGGTCTGAGGTTTTGCTAAGTGCGGTGAGCAGAATGCGGTAGGTAGCAGAAACCAGGATCTTATGCTCAGTGAGCTATTGAGCAATATCAACCGGGAATAACCGCGTGAACCTCTTCCTGCCTTTAATACTGCTGATGACGTAGACAAAGGTTCCTGTTTCCACGGAAGCAATAGACGGCACCTTCAGACTTGCAGTCCCTTGTTTTAGCCAGCTGTGAGTCACAATCAACACAAATGCGAACTCCCGCTTGTCGCAGTATATCGCAGTAGCTGGGCCCATGAACTGACGAGTTTGTCTCACTGATAGATTACTGTCTTTCCATATGCATACACACACACAGTCCTACAAAATCTTGTAAGCATATGTGCTGGTTCATCGGTCGCGGATTTCTCATACCCTGAAGATGGAGGCGATATGTTCCTCCGAAACTTCGGTTAACAAAATATCTACACGAGCCACATCCCAGAAGACGGCACTCTACATAGAAATAAGTTACTTCTACCCTCTGCGAGGGACAGCTACAAGGTGATTGTTTTATGATTATTTGACAAATAAGCTTACTCATTCACTCTCTCTCTCTGGTAACTGGATAATACCAAAGCCAGCCACTGAATTCAGTACTCGGCCAGTTCCTTCCACTTCTCATGTTCACGGCACATTTCGTTAAAATTCGTAGTCTTCTGGGGTGAAGACACACGTTGCATTCTGCACAGTCTCCGCTGTGAGAACTCAAAATCTTTGTTATCCTCCCAACTCCATTCGGTCTTTAAGCGGCCATTTTACAATAACATTTCAATTAATATTTCACATGCATTTCCCGTTTATCACATCACAGCTACATACCCAGCCCATCACAGCATCCTTAATTTCACTCTTTTGATATCATAAGATTCATTTATACCGGTGATACAATAATAAAAATACCGCTAAGTCGTCTTGAAGCAAGCAAGTATACAGCTAACTAACGAACAAACCAACAACCTAACCAACTAAGTGATTAACTACAAAACCAATTTAAACGTATAGAGCATTCATTGAAATGCTGATACGTACTAGGTTGACCAAGAAATTTGCTATTTTTGTGAATCTCAGCATTACGTTTACAGTAGCTGGTCACGGGACCCTATCCAAAGCCTTCATATTCTGTCTTCAAGATCTATTTTAATATTATCCTCCAGCCTATTCTTAGATATCCCAAGAGGTCTCTTCTATGGTGGATTTCTGACCAATAATCTGAATGCTCTATCATGCATGCTCCCTGGCTAGCCCATTACATTTTATTATTTTATCACCCTAACAAAAATAATTCGCCAATGACAAAGAAACTAACAGAATTCCTTCTTTCGTCCTACACAGAGCAAGTGCCATGCAGTGGATACATTGAAAGATCCTGGCTTCTTGATATCTGGATGGATTCTATTTAGGCCTCGAACGGTGTGTGCGCGTGAGAGAGAGGGGTGGGAGGAGGGGAGAGTAAGGGAAGTTCATAAGACCGAATTTAGAAATTTCTGAAGTCTCGAGAAAAAGTTTTCCTCAACAAAGTCGAATTTATTGCAGACCATAGGAAATTAAGGAAAAAACAACTCCAACATTCGTAGTATTCGCCAGTGACAACGGTACCCAAGTTTCTGAATTTTCTCACGAGTACCTCCATGTCGTATCTAGTTCGGTGTCATTTACATAACAGAACTCGGTCCTTTCTACAGACAAATAAGCTTTGTTTTCTTATACTGCAAAGGAGCAGGAATGGAATGAAAATACGGATGCAAGTATAAGAAAACAAAATTCCCATGCCAGTATACATGTTGTCACGTGTATGAGTGACTACAGACGGTGTTTGGATTGATGATCGGATTTATTGAAAACTTACAAGTCGTAACTACAAGCAACTATACCACTATCGCTAATTCACACGCTCTGCAGTTCCCTACAGCACGTACTAATTCTTCTCAGCCTGCTTTGTCTTCACCAGTCGTTGCCTGGTGATGGTTTCCAATAATCCCTCTGCTTTCGTGCTCACATTTTTACAGGCTGGCAACTGTCCCACAACTAATTCATTGCTCTCCAATTATCCTGCTTACAACATCTCGGCATGGACCACATAGAAAACACTGCTCCTCTGTTGCTATTCAATTGTTGCTTAGCGGAAGGCGCAGAAAACACAATCTCTCTGTTGTGGTTTGTGGGCCGCTGCCTAGCAACGGGTCTACATGTCACAATATGCAGGCCATTATACAGACTCTCTGTTCTTAAAGAATAAGACATGACGATTAAGTAAAGAAATAAGGATACAGTTAACAGCATTTTGATGGTTAGATGGCTGTAGAAAGGGCGCAATTAATGGGTGTTGGCCCCAATCCATAAAACCGAGAAGAGAAGAGACGTTCATGGTTTGAACCGTTTCGTTTTTTTTATAGTTAAGCGTCCATTGCTTGGTGCAGAGCAAAGCTGGTCACAGTTTAATATTGCGCTTTTACAAATTAATTGCTGCATTAAGACAGAGCGGCACTGTTAATGTACAGAGTTCATAGGTAATTCAGTAAGCAAATGAGGAGGTAATTTACAACTTCGTATCTTGCCAGATGAGTTGAGAGAAACGATACCTGAAAATTTCCACGGATATAGTGACACAACACATCGCCAGGTCTTCTGTGCAAGGGCTCGGGGACATTTCGGCCCTCAGTTATTTTCGTGTCTTGATAAGCCACCATATTAGTTTTAGGTGCCGGTATAGCGACTGGCTACGGGCTGGACGACTGGGGTTCGGAGTTGGAGTCCTAGTAGGGGCAACAACTTTTTTTCTCCATGTCGTCCAGACCGGCCCTGGGGTCAACCTAACATCCTACCCAATGGGTAAAGAGGGCTCTTTTCGTGGGGGTAGAGCGGTCGGGGTGTGAAGCTGACCACTCACCTCCAGCTAGTGCCGAGGTCAAGAAAATGTGGAACTATACATCCACTCCCCCATACGCTTTCATGGCGTAGTGCTTAATCAGTTAAGCACAGGGACGACTTTACCTTTCACCACATTAGTTTTATATTGCTACTAGCGTAGTTGGTTGAGACACTATGCTACAAGCCGGAAGGTCGCGGATTCGATTTTCCGATGTCACTGGATTTTTCAATTGACCTAATCCTTCCAGCCGCACTATGACCCTGGGGCTGACTCAACCTCTAACAGAAATGAGTACCATGAAGCTTCCTGGGGGTAAGGGGGGTCCGGTGCGTAAGTCTGACAACCTTACCGCCATCTGTGAGCGACTGTCTAAAAAATGTGGCACGCTCGACGTTTCACAAACCTATGGGGCTCCACGGCCTGTTACAAGGATAACTTTACATTTTACTATATTAGATTTATATTTTATATACGTCTGCTGAAAGCCGGCGTAGTTTAATTAGAAGAGACGTCCGTTACTAGGTTACGGCACAGTACACATCACATCAACGTAGAAACAGTTATGCACGCGAAAATAAAGGAATTGTAGAAAGCAGTGTTTTCTGTGCAGTTCGCCCTGAGGCTATATCTGGAGAACAAAGGAAGTCCTGGGCCTTGACGAGGAAGCCATTGGCAGAGCAGTACAGCCTTGAGTCGGTGGTTAGGGAGTGCAGTTCGTGAGCCGTAAGGGCGTGTCTTATAACCTGTGTTAGAAGACTATGACCAGGCAACGACTAGTGGATGCTGTAGCAAGATTAGAAGACTAGTGTAGGTTATGAAGATTTGTGCAGTGTTATGGTTACTTGTAATTCCGAGCTCTAAGTGTGCAATAAATCCGATTACCAATCCAAACCTCGTCTAGAGTCACTCTATCACGTGACAATATGATACTACTCGAAAGGTGTTCGAACACCTTAACCAGCCACGTACAGTGTTCTTTCACTTGGACACGCCCTATGAATATTGTTCTGCAGCTAGAAACGATTGATCGAGGCATAAGGGCCATTTTATGTTTTGTTCCACCTTAAGAGTGGGCCGCAATGCAATGTATTGGAATGTCACTCACTTGAATAAGTATTAATTTGTACTTCCTGCTGGATTCTCCATACAATACTTAGAGAAAGCACTACTCGCTACTACAACATAGTCCCGTTCCTAGTACAGATGTGTGTGTCTACAATACTGTCCCACAAAGCGATGCTGAGATCCGCCAATGTTGAAGTTTCATTTCACAATTAAAACAAACCGGTAACGTATCTACACAGATGATCCTTATGAAAGTGAAATCATTATACACGTATCGTCATAGACACGTGACCGTCATCTGTCGAGGCACCAGCCGAATTAAAACTGCTTAGCTGCAGGCTACAGTAGACATGAAACGCAGTATCTGAACAGATGCGACCATGTCCCAAGTTCCCGCTAAGTTTGCACTACGAATTTGAACACCTTACATGCGTTAAAATGTAGTCGCTGGCAACTGGAAGCACCGGGAGGTACACATTCTGGGAGTTCGATAATCGGATTATGAGTAGCGGGCTCTGGCGTCATCGAACGGAATTAACAAGTTAACTAATACATGTAAAAGGTAAGACACTTGCCTCCATCTCGGTTACGGATTTTACTGCGATGTGCAACCAGATTATTTTACAAGTTTCCCTTCTTCAGTATGATTTAAATAGAATTTACAATGTACAATTGTACATTTAACAAATGTCTGCAAGGTTAGGATGAACATCACATAAATCACAACATCTTATAACATGAGATGTTTCTGTTGGCTAATAGAGTCTCAACATGGCACTTGTATGCAATGAAGACAAGCCCACTCTACGTATCTGTGTTATGCCACACACGAGAATTAGTTATATCGAGTGTTATCCTTAAGGGAAATGCAACACAATATTTAGCGAGACAATGGTTTTATTAGGGGGGACTATGCTACAAGCCGGAAGTTCGCGGGTTCGAGTCCCAATGTGGTGGATTTTTTCAATTTACACAATTCTTCCAGCGGCACTATAGCCCTGGGGTCGACTCAGTCTCTAACAGAAATTAGTACCAGGAATCTTCCGGGGGAGGGGTAAAGGACGACAACCTTACCGTCATCTGTAGCCGACTGTCTAGAGAAAATGTGGGAGCCTCAACGTCTCACAGCCTGTTACAGGGATACCTTTACCTTTATGATTTCGTAACGGGTATGCAACAGGATGAGCTTCATTTCTTTCAATTTTGTGGTGTCTTCATCCAGTTCTTGGATATTTGTACCTTCCTGATGTGGGCAGTGCTGCCGACGTTTCGGACGCACACGCTACCTCCGTTTTCAGGGTCAAAATGTGTAAGATTGATGAGTTTTTGTGTGCATGTATACGTTTGTGCTCAGAAAGATCCACGGCGCACGAGTGGGGGATGATACTCGGTTCGGGTAAATACGGCCAGTGTCGCGGGAAATTTCTGAAAGGAAAATAGCGGCCATTTAAGGGTCACAGAGTGCATCAAGTTCCATTAGGAACTCGTGTTCCCCAAGCGGCCACCCAGCCAAGTGCTCACTAGCATGAACTCCCGAAACGTCGGAAACACTGCCGATAAACGATAATTATGCACTTTTGGGCAGATCCGTATATAAAATTAAAAACTGAAATGCAAAAGATTTTCTTACGAGAATGCTGATATTTCACATTTAAATATTTGTTGAACGCGGCGCGACAGAGCAAAACAAACATAACTTTCGAAGTGGACACACACTCTTTGAGTGTACTGTACGAGAATCAACATGAGCTGCGCTGTAGCTCGCCATAAATCAATATCATTAGTTTAAAGAGACCGGGAGTGCTGCGAAACGTAAATCTACACGAAGTGAGGAAAGCGTTGGCCATATTTCTCAGATAGTGTTATCGCGTACTCCTTCAAAGCTGTTATCGCACTAGTGGCCATTGGTCGGCCCAGTACACAACAGGCGCTCCAGAAGAGACTGAAACACAAGCTGTGCTGGCAAGACATGTTACTGACGCAGCCATACGTTCTGCATATGAAGACAGAATAACATTAAGAATAAGAATAGGAAGATCAGGCGAACATTTAAGCAAAGTCGTGTTTTCTGAAGAACCTATAAAACGGTAAAGTTCTCCCTATGCTTAAGTAATTAAGCACTACGTGATGAAGGCGTATGGGGGAGTGGATGTGTAGATCCACATTTTGATCTCGGCACTAGCTGGAGGTGAGTGGTCAGCTTCACGCCCCGGTCACTTTACCCCAGGTACCCATTGTATAGGGGGTTGGATGGACCCCAGGGCCGGTCTGGATGACGTGAAGAACAGAAAATTTTTGACCCTACCGGGACTCGAACTCCGACCTTTCGGTCGTCCGACCCGTAGCCAGTTGCTATACCGACTGCGGTATCCAGGCTGCAGGTCATATTTTACTCCATTCAAGAACGGAATTTAAATTAAAATACCCACAATCATCTGTGGGGACCGGTAAAAATATCCTGCCCGTCATTTTGCACACATACCCGTAATATATTCCAGTACCATGGCCTATTTGGTTTTCTTCTTCCTTGTGTTTATTTTAACTTCACATACAGGGTAAACGGAGCACACATGAAATGACAGTCCCTTTTAGGTCCACATTTTCAGTTGTTTGGCCTTGGAGAAGAATTCCTTTAGTTACCGATACGGTAAAGTTGCAGTATTTAGAAATGACAGTCCAGGAAAAGCTGCGCAGTGGATGAGCAGGTCCATTCGTGAAAGTTGAGGGGTGTTGTGATTAGTCATTCGTCTGTATTCAGTGCGAGCAGACGTCTCAAGTTCAGCTAAAAGCATTCTTCCTTGTACAGTCAAGTTAAAAGTTTTAACTCTTGGAGTCGTATTTGAGTATTAATATTTTATTTAATTGTTTATTTTTATTCGTTGATTTATTTTTTGTTTACTGATATTTGTACATTTGTTTCTCTCTCATTTAACATGCCACCTACACGAAGTAAATTGAGTGGAAAAGTGTTGCATTCACAATCGAGAGAAATTGTTAGTAATGTATATAAGTATACGAAAGAGGCTGGGCCAACAATTACAGTGAAGAACATAGGAGTGGAAGTAGCAAAGGCAACAGGTGTATCGGAAAGTAGTGTCAGAAGAATAATAAGAGAAAGAAAAAAATATCGAATCTGGGACTTCCACTTCCTTTTCGACACCCCATAAAGAAAGACCTAGGAGATCTCCACTAGCCACTTTGGACGACTGTAACGAGTCTGTGGTGCGAAGAACAATTAATGACTTCTACATAGTCGAAAAACGGAGACCTACCCTGAACAAAGTTCACGAAAAGTTAAAGAAAACGTTATATTTTCAGGGATACATCTCCACATTAAAGAAAATTATTTTGAAACTGGGGTTCCGCTGGAAGGAAAAAAAAATCGGCAGATACTGGTGGAATTATATAATATCAGAACCAAACGTCTTCAGTATTTGCGGCAAATTAAAGAATAGAGGGAAGAGGGCCCCCAATCAGCTACATGGATGAAACCTATATTCATTCATCGCACAGCACCCCATATGCATGGCGTGATGGATCCATCCAGGGATTATTTTCCCTTGTGTCCAAAGGGCAGCGGCTCATTGTTATCCATGCAGGGGGAGAGCAAAGTTTCATCCCTAATGCCTATGTCCGCTTCAAATCCCACCAAAAAAACAAGAAACTACCACAGTGACACGAACTACACCAATTATGAGAAATGGTTAAAGGAGCGACTTATTCCTAACCTTCCCCAAATTCCGTCCTTGTCATTGATAATGCTCCCTACCATAATGTACAACTAACTCAAATTCAAGAAGAGATTTTATGATATCCTGGCTAAAATATCACCTTCCACCCATTAACTTCAATAACACTGATTTTTCATCATTGCGGAATCCAGACATATATAATACGATCCTACCACTCAAACTGAAATTACCTTTCCTATAAAATAGATGGAATCTTTGTAGAGCACAATCACAATATTTTACGACGCCCTCCGTATCACCCAGAACTAAACCCAACTGAGTTAATACGGGCCACTGTAAAAAATAGGGTTGCTCAAAACAATACCACATTTAAGATGGATGACGTCATTAAACTGGCAGACAAAAAATTGGCTTCCACAACTGCAGAAGAATGGCAACGTAGGTGTCAACATGTAAGGAACATTGAGCGGAAGGCCTTTTGGACGCAGGACGGGAGTTTGTCTTCCACGTTGTCGGTGATAGTGATGACAGTTCTGATGATAGCTCCGATTCATCTGGTGGTGTCGAGGAAGGACAGGCATGTGGAGATGATACCTATGCGGATATTGCCGGTGTTGCCCCTTTAGAATAGACCTGTGTAGTATGTAAATAAACTCTTCATGTATATAACAATGAAAAGTATAATAGTCCGCCATTCGGCACTTAAAACTTAACATCGGATGTGTGAACATCAACGAGACTAAAGCACCAACACTGTGCAACACAATGAGCTAAGAAGTTATTTCTTCCAAGAACGCCTCTACTGCATTCCCCTCCACACTTGCCGGGATGCTGGAGCTCTCCCCGCCACTACCAATACTTCTCCTACTCCGCGTCGGAGGACTGTCAGTTCTAAATACTACAACTGTACCACCTACAAGTATGTGTACTGTTGCCTCCATAATGCCGGCGGTACGGCTTACGTTCTCATGACCGCTGGAGCGGAATGGGTGCGGAAGCATAGGCGGCGGAGTTCCGCCAACACCAGCGCAATCTGTTGGTCTCCAAGCATACTACGAGCGGCGGTAACTTGACAGATTAATGAAAAACAAAGGCATGCAGAAATTATGCATTGTGTTATGAAAGCTTTGAGCTATAATTAATAAACCCTCTTTAGATTGCAGCTATAGGGCGTAGCAAAATATATTTACTGAATTTGTTTAATTTGCTTCGCTGGGCGACTAACTTACTGTGTCGAGATGAATATCGGTAATGAAACTAAAGTTGCAGCAGAGTACTGTGTAGTGGTTAGAACTCAGGACTCATATAAACGCGATCCACCGTTTTCTTCAGTCATCCAAGCCAAACGGTGGGATGAGTCGCAATCGCTTTCTCGCACAACACTCATGGCTCAAGGTATCTTGAGCAGTGCATAGTTGCAGAACTGGTCAATAAATGCCCCGCATTTAAGGAATCAGATGGTCCGCGCCATAGCTCAAGCGGTTAGTCGCTGGCTTCCCACCGCGGCGGCTCGGATTCAAACCCGGGTCTGCTCAAGTGGCATTTGTGGTAGACAAAGTGGCGCTGGTACGGGTTTTCTCTGAGTACTTCGGTTTCCCCTGCCAATCATCATTCCACCAAATTCTCCATCATCATAATCACCCGGGGCAGATACAATAGGCCAATCAGTGACCGCCGTGCCGAGTGGACCCAACTGGACTCCATCCCCCACTAAGCGAATTAATTAATTAGGGAATCAGATGATCCATCGCCATGTTAACAGAAGCCTTTAACAAAATGATCTTGTGAAGAGCAAAGCATTTGTTCTTAATGCTAGTGGGGTGGGACTAAGTCCCTTGTACTGCGGCCACTTCTGGCCTATTGTACCAGCCCCAGATGATAGGTTAGGGCGATTGTGGAGCAATTGGTGGAATGAAGATTAGCAGGGGAAACCGAAGAACTCGGAGAAAACCTGCCCCAGGGCCACTCTGTCCACCACAAATCCCAATTGACCAGACCCGGGATCGAACCCGGGCAGCCGCGGTGGGAAGCCAGCGCCTAACCGCTTGAGCTATGGCGCGAACCGAAAAGCAAAGTAACTCGCCTTCGAACCCTGATCCTCTAACTTGAACTTCAGTATCAGTCCCATATTTATGATTAAATCTCCGAAATGGACTCTTCCTGTGAGGTTTCCGAGAAAAGACTGGCACACCATTTTAAATATTTGGTGAATGTTACAACTTATCATATTGTTTAAATTTGAGGTTCTCACACCGACGGTTATGAAGAGTTTTATATTCCGAGATATAACGCCGTGTAGTCCGGTGAACGTCAACGACGTTTCGGAGGAATATGTTGCCTCCATCTGCAATGTCGAAAAAAATGCCAAGAAGGAAACGAGCGTGAACGCAGGTGGTAAGCAGAAACGTATAAAAAGGGAAACATGAATTGTTATAAAGTCATTCATTCAGAGACACAAAGTAACATTTCCTGTCAATGAACTCAGCAATGGTAGTTGAAACAACATTTTGTGTTTTAAATTTGTGATTTGCAAAATGTTGTTTCAAATGAAATTCTTTGTCCCGACAACTCGCAGCATTCGATTATCGAGGCAACTTAAAATCAATCTCTCGCAGCACTTGGAGTGGCTGTTTCCCGCCGGCTCTGAATGTTAAAGGTTCTGGCGGTGAATCCAGTGTGCGAAGATGTACGCTCGACACGCCCTCGTCGTGTTCCCGTCTGGCACAGGCCCTATAAAGCACTGCCGAACTTGTAAAGGTAAAAACCCGACCATCATGTCGTGGTTCTGGTTCAAGAAGTTTCGGAGCGCAATGAATATTCGGTACAACACTGCACGACTTTATATCAGTCATTGTTAATCATCATTATCATCACAACCACCATCGCCATTCGGTTATTCGGTTGTTATGAATTAGGATATCTTGCTTGTCAACATGAGAATTACAAAAACATGTTTTAGGCATCTCAGACGGAATAGGGTGGTCTACAGGTAACACTCTACTTGTATTCTTGATGAGGGGTTTCGCGAATTTCCTCAGTCACTCCAGACAAATGCTGGGGCAGTAGCTCATTTAGGCCATGACTGCTTCCTTCAAGATTCTTTCCAAATCATCAGAGAGAGAGAGAGACTTTCCGTCCAGTTTCGTAGCGACGAAAGTAATAAACAGAGAAGTATAATTTTACGTATATGAATACTAAGTCTTAGAGACGAGAAGGTTTTTAAATGAGATGGTGTATGACTCCCCGAAACGTCTGTGAACTCTACGAGATATGGTATGTTATATCTCAGAAGATATTACTCTAAACTGTAGCAGGCACTGAATTTTGTAATTTATCATCTGTTATTGCCTTTCCCAAAGAAAAAAAAAAAAAAAAAAAAAAAAAAAAAAAGAATATTTAAACTTTTGACAATTTTTCGAAATATTTACTAACCACCTTTATATTATGACATTTTCGTTGTAATGCCGTAGAATTTCAGCAAGGGTTTTTGTAACTTTTAGGTATTAAGTTATCTTGGGCCCAGTAGAGAAGTTAGACGAAGGGCAATGTTTGAAGAGAATGCGGAAGGGCGACGTCAGTAGAAATTTGTCGCATTGCTTAGACCGCTGATTCACGCGGAAGAGACTGAAAACAGCTGTACGGCCAAGGCGTACAGAGTGCCGACTCAGCGAGACGGCCTGAGGAGATCCAACCCTCTTTACCCAGCTGACCAACGAGAGACGGACCTTTGGGGGAAAATTCGCTCTAGTGAAGGGCGGAGCTTACCCAAAGACAGGCGTCAGCAGGAGGAAGGTTATAAAGTTGCGGACGCAACTGGAAGAATATCTATCATGGAAGATTTCGGATCAAACAGTCAATCTTTTGATCATCGTAACTGAGTGTACAATGTTAAGGGAGTAGCCAGCCAGAACCATGGTCGTGCCAGACCAAGTGAGGGACACCATCAGCTTCCTACACCAAGTAAGTGGAACTGTTCATATCAGTCATGGATATACAGTGAGATATTATTAAAGTGTCATGTTACAGGGTTAGGGTAGAGAGACTAGGCCCTGACTGGGGACGCAGGAACTACCTCGAAGGCCAGGGATGGTGAACCCAAGTGTATTTTTCTCTAAATTACAATGTGTACGTAACCGGCCACTGTCGGCCATGAAAGTGATATGTATAACGTGTATATATATTAGTAGACGAGAGTAGACCGAGTGAAGGGGATGTGTGGTGTTAATGACTTACCCCCAGTCACACCCTCTATTTCCCCGTTCTCCCGTACCTCCCTGTGTTCTCGGGACTGTGAACTCACAGCCAAGAGGTAGTTAACGAGTCAAGTACCAAGTGCTTAGCCTTGCAACTGGCCATTCCCCAAGGGCGCAACGGCATGGATGGCGGAAGATGTGGAGAGATTCCTCCACGCCCCCCGTCGCGCCGTAACATATTGTGACAGCGGTGGGATACCTCCACGCCCCCTGTCACCACGGCGTAACATTCGTTGATTCTGGTCACAGAACTATAGTTATTTTTAAGCATTAATTCAGATATCAACGTTCTCTAGAATGTCATTTTTTTACGATTACAGTGCTCCCTTCAGTACAGGACCTGTGTTATCTGTGGTGTCATACCAACATCGCTGGCTGTACTTGCGCAGCTCTCCACAAAGACATGACGGCGTGCACATGATCAAGCTCTGATTTCAGAGGTATTATTTTTTTTTAATTGCTAGTTGTGTGGGACTAAGTCCCTGTACTGCGGACACTTCTGGCCTATTGTACCAGCCCCCGATGATAGACGAGGGTGATTGTGGAGTAATTGGTGGAATGAAGATTGGCAGAGGAAACCGAAGTATTCGGAGAAAACCTGCCCCAGCGCCACTTTGTCCACCAAAAATTCCACTTTACCAGACCTGCGATCGAACCCAGGCCGCCGCGGTGGGAAGCCTGCGACTAACCGCTTGAGCTATGGCGCGGAGATTTCAGAGGTAAGTAGGTCTTTTTGGTTTTAAAAACTGTCAGCTAACTCCATGGAGCAGAGATCTTCTCGCGAACCCAATTTTCTCATAGCTGGTCAAGGAATCCCTCTCTGAAACCCCAGTACTCATTACCACGTTCGGAAGTGTCCGTTATCGGCCAGTCTCGTGGACTTAGTCCGTGCCTTCATGTCCTCTTTATTCAAGACGCACCTTCATATTATCCATTAAAACAGTTATTTCCGCACAGAAAGAGAATAAAGCTGAAGACTTCCGTTTCCCACAGGAACACAAATTGCAGGCCCGAGTTCCGTTTGGAATAATACACGTATTTCAAGTTGCGGACTCCGGGACAGGAATGTGAAATCTATAGTTTGAACAGGTTCCTTTGTGTTCAGACAGGGCGCTATACAATGGCACAGTTGCAATGATAAACGATACGCTGCTTTAGAGACGAGTTCATTGCTTTTCAATACCGAGCGATCGCAGGACAATCGAGGGATTCCATGCCATTTCGTGGCTTATGTCTGCAGATACGGTCTTTGACCAACGTGTTTCTCTACCTGGCCGTGAAAACTGAGGCAGGAACCCACAATTTAATGGAATCATTTAGTTTATCCCTTCTCCGGCCAACCTCATACTGCAGAGCCCTTCACGTTCTGATGTATAAGAAAGTCTTTGTGTTTTACTGGCCACTCAACCCCATTTTGGCGTTCATAGCAGCCCGCCATTGAACCATATCCCTAACCTTTACACCCCATCATTTTAGCGTCAATTTTAATACATCCTCCCATCTATGTCTAGGTTTGTCAAGTGGTCTCTTCCCTTCAGGTTTACCCGACTAGCACAATAGAGATGATGAACGTGACAATATTAAAAATGAGGTGGAAATATTTCAAGGGCAGGGCATCAAAAAGTAAATTTGTAGATGGTTGCTCTTGCTGGAGACTTCGTTTCATTATTTTCCGGAAACTTGACCTTTAGATGAACGGAAGCTGGGGTAATGTTCAAGGCTTCAAAAGCATTCCCGGACATCGGTTTAAGAATTTCGCAGATTCAAGAGGTAGTGACTAATTAAAATTAAAAAGAAATCGATCAACAGCACCAATAGTTCGATTTAAACGCTGTGATAATGTCACATGACATGAACATAAGTTCATTTGAGTGAGTTGTCGAGAATTTGGCAGAGCTCTGGAGATGGCAGTCGAAGGTAATTGAGAAGGAATGAATTAGATTGTACAAACAAGACTTCATGTTTAGCTTGAAGTTACAGTGAGACTGCTATAAATCCGTTGCCAGGATACGACTAGCGAAAACTCAAGGCCCTAGTGCGTGTGAAACGGTGAAATGTGAAGTGTGTAGATCAGCGATAGCGCTCAATTACCTGTAGTTCCGAGTTCTGAATGTGTAAGGTGAAATAAATCCAATCATCAAATCCAGAACCCGTCTTATAAGACACGCACAAAAACCCCTACACGTGATAACATGTTTCTCTGAGTCATTTAAGTCACGCATGCACGCTGCACGCACGCACGAGAATTGTAACTTAACATAGACCACGACTGCACATTTAAAACACAGCGATTACAATAATTTTCCTTCTCGACTATATGAGGAACTTATGCAGTTCAGAAAACTAGAAAACAACAAATAATCTATTTTCATAGTATTCCTTGAATGTAGGCCACATATCTGGCCACTATTGCGTATTTTTCTATTAATTGTGTTATTTGAAATGCAGCTCAATCTCACTTTAAATCTTTGCAGTGTCAAGTTTGATGAACTCTACGATAAAAACGTGCGCAAACTGCCATGATGAGATCTGCAAAAGAAAGGGATTGCTATATTTTCATTTTAAGCCCTTACCTTCATATTATAAAAGCTTGATTTACAGCGACAAAAATTGGACGATTCTACCTTGACTTACAGTGCCACACAATAAAGGACCTACTTCAAACTGAGCAGGTATTAAAACAAACCGCATACGTTTCAATATTCGCCGTCCGCCCATCAATATTCAACAGGGGTACAGCAAATAGCACCTGAACTCATACGAAGCAACTGCGGTGGGTTTACAAAGTAAAGGTTTCTCAACTGTTTAATTTTTGAAAATGTCAAGAAATCCGTATATGTAGGCTGCCTGGTGGAACCACAGCCAATATTGGAGAATGCATGGCACGTCTTATTCACTTTCGACGAAAACATTTTCTGTAATTACAGATTAAGGATATTCGAGCTGAGACAACAGCGCTGTGATCATTCCTTGTTGTACCTCTCTAATGACCATGTAGTTTCAACTGTGAGCTGCCGGCCTGCAGTGACATGCGCATGGCGTCCACCAAAATATTAAACAAAAGAAAGATAATGTTAACTGTAAATATTACGTAAAATAAATAACTTGAATGTATATAATACTGTCATCCCTGAGGTTCGTGGTGGTTTTCCCTTGTCTCTCCAGCGAATGTCGAGAGAGTACACCCCTCTTCGGATCCATACCTACATACATAAGCACTACGCCATGAAGGCGTATGGGGGAGTGCACGTATAAATCCGCATTTTCTTGACCTAGGCACTAGCTGAAGGTGGGTGGTTAGCTTCACGCCCCTGCCGCTTTTCCCCCGGGGAAAGAGCCCCAGGTACCCATTGGATAGGAGGCTGGGTGGGCCCCAGAGCCGGTCTGGACTTGAACTTCGAACCCTCGGTCGTCCAGCCCGTAGTCAGTCGCTACACCGACTGGACTATCCCGGCCCATTGTCTATATACTTACATACACATTATCATCCGTTTATAAACTATGCAACCCGTGCATTTCAAAGTACCCTTTAGTCAACTGAGAACATATTGTCACGTATAAGGGGTTAGCGTGACTAATAATAATGGGTTTTAGATTGGGTGATTGGATATAACGGACGGTTGGAGTTTCGACCGGTTTAATTGCTTTCCTTATTTAGCAGTTTTCATCAGTTTTCACTACAATCAGTGCAGGACGGCCTGGTTAAAAGACTCACCATTTTTGGTCATATTCCCACCTCACTAGATATTATATTGTAACGGAATATGACCATTTGCTAGGCAACGCCTCGGTAAACCCTGGCTAAAAGTCGGAATAGCAGCAGAAACGGAAGTCAATTTGTTAGGCAACGGCTCGCTAGCACTATAAAGACTTTTCAAGGGATATAACACCGTATGGTCCGTTGAAAGTCAATCGACGTTTCAGAGGAAAATATCGCCTCCATCTTCAGGGTCAAAGAACAAGAGACCAGAGTGAACGCAGGTGGCAAGCAGAGCTTTCATCAGACACTACTCTTCGCTTTCACCAATGTTCTTCTTTCATCCTGAGAGACAATTTTTCACACCTACATATAACGAAATGACTGAAAAAATTAAAAAGAACGAACGCTGAATGGTAGCATGCATTTATCTAGGTCGGGTTGTGTGTCAGAAAGAGCATATCTGGCCACAAGAACCGTCATAACGGTTACGGAGCCACAGTGCTAAACGGTGCTTCCGAAACGCGTGACGTATGAGCCCGTACTGTCCGCGCGGTGGATGTCTACAGGTTAGCCGGCACCCGGATGAATGTAGCGAAGGTGATAACGAGCGCAGCTTTGGGGGATCATGCACCAGTGGCATCCGCCCCACACCCCAGCGCTACGCTACTCCAGGAACAGCGGTCATTATATCAGTAAATTCCACAGCCTGTAACTATAAGCAAACCTGACGCTGGCAACCAATTCATCAGTCTCCAAGCTGCTGCCGCTGATGATTTATTGATTTTCCTGCCGAAATCAACAGCCAGGGGTTAATTACAGACTCAGCACAAACATACAACAACAGAAACACGCAGACAAAATCAATCAATCAAACAAACAAACGAGTAAAAACTAAATAATTTAATTGAAAAACAAGTCGTTTGCAATAATAGTAATTCAGTTCATTTCAGAGTGCTTGCCAACAGCATCGGCGTCTTGCCGACAGAGAGGGCAGAGCCACTTCTCTGCAGGCGAAGTACCGTATATATTTGACTGTTTACGTACGCACTTTCCTACTTTATTTTCGAAAGATGAGAAAGTTTGCTGCTAATCAGAGTGGCCACGCGGTGTAAGGCATGAACTGTCTTCGCCCTCTGAAACACTGAGATCGTGGGTTCGAAACCCATTTGAGGCATGGATGTCTGTGTGCGTTTATTCTGTGTTTGTGTTGTTCTGTGTGCAGGTAGCGGCCTTGCGACGGGCTGATCCCCCGTCCAAGGAGTCCTACCGACTGTGTAAAAGATCAAGAAACTGACAAAGTGGCCGAGGCCCAACAAAGGGCTGTACAGCCATATCTAGATAGACAGACAGATACACATATAGAGAGTGAAAGTTTGCTTACCAACGTTGCAAATCATGTTTAATTAATGCTAAGCAAAACCAGCGTTGGTGGAAGCAACTGTCACTCGCTGGCCGTCGATACCCAACCATATTCGCTTCACACGATGCACATTGCTCATTACAACTTGCTGTATAAACAAGCTCGGCAGAGTTTCAGTGAGGGGGATCTGTCATGTTTACTGTTTCAATAGAATTTCGGGAGCTTATTTCACGGAATAAATGAAACTGGTCGATATGAAATTCTGTGCAAAGGGTCTCCATGTAATATTACATTAGGCAACATTCCGAAAACAGCCCTTATAATTAGCCTGAAACGTGTAGGGGTGGGACACGATAAGCTACATTAACAGGGAATTTAAGTTAATTCTATTTACATGTGCACAGTGCAATGTTACACAGAAGTCGAGCAACAAATTCACATCCGGATCACATGCATTCTGGTGGGAATTACTCCAGTTGGTCTAACTCCACCAGAGACAAAAACATTCTTACACCTTTCTCTGCGGACATGACCAGATCGCATTCGTCACGTAAGAGATATGGGAGCTGGTAATTCGTGACGCAGTTCTCTAAAATATACTGTGCTTAACGAATTAAATTCTTTACTCGCTGTGGGAAGGGGGCACGCGGTAGCGTAGTTGGTTGAGGCACTATGCTACAAGCCGGAAGGTCGCGGGTTCAAGTCCCGATGAGGTCATTGGAATTTTTTCAATTTACCTAATCCTTCCAGCCGCACTATGGCCCCGGGGTCGACTCAGCCTCTAACAGAAATGAGTACCAGGAATATTCTTGGAATATACTTGGGGGTAAAGGGCGGCCGGCGCGTAAGGCTGACAACGTTACCGCCATCTTTGAACCGATTGTCTAGAAAATGTGGGAGCCTCAACGTCTCACAACCCTATGGGCCTTCACGGCCTGTTACAGGGATAGCTTTAGTTTTTTTTTTTTTAACTTTTACTCGCTACGGGAAACATGAATGCAGCTCTATATTCCCGCTGACGCACCTCCTGCTGCTTACTACAACCGTAACATATTTAAGGCATAATGCATTAAGCGGTTGCTAGGCAACGAAACAGCACTGGGCCGAAGGAAGGAGGCAAGAGGTACAGTCCAGTACTTCACTTCTTTATTTGCTGAAGATGAGAAAGTTTGCTTAGATGTGTTATAAACTGTGTTTACTTAATCCTAAGCATGCATGACTGCGTACTGGGGAGCTCTTTCTGCGAGTTCCCATGTTTCATCTGTGAATATTAGTCAACTGATAAAGGTAAAGCTAAAGTTGTCCCTGTGCCCAATTTATTGAACACTGCGTCAGGAATTGTATGAGGCAGTGAAGCTCCACATTCTTGAACGTGGCAGTATGTAGATGAAGGTAAGTGGTCAGCTTCAACGGATAGGAGGCTCTATTAAAAACTGTGGGGTAAATTTAATTTTGATTTGAATCGAAACAATACATAACCCCAACTTCTATGTAGGTCTAAGTTAACAGATTTTCTCAAAAGCGCTCAGCCATTACGTGCTTGCGTGGAACAATGGGTGGATGAGGATTTCGAAATGATTGCAGTTGAAGTGAAAGGCAGAGACCCTCAATGTACATGGGAAATTGTATGCATCTACAGAGCTCCGAATGAGGATATGCGGGTTATAGAAAGACTGGCAGCCCGAGCCCATTCTTTAGGAAATTTTATTGCAAGAGACTTAAACTTGCCCTACGCCGATTGGAATGGAAACGTGCAATGCACTAGTGGAGGTCAGGAATCTGTAAATAGATTGGTGTGGGAAAGTGGGTACACGCAGGTAGTAAACAACTGGACACGAGGGGATTCATTGCTGGATGTATACTTAGTCCGGCCGGAAAACCTGTTTACCTCTTGCAGCGTTATACAAGGGATCAGTGACCATTGTGGGGTGTTATTAGAAGTAGAATGGGAAGAAACATACTGTCGACCAGAAGTAGAAAGACTGGTAGCGGTGTACCACAAAGCAGATACCATAGGTCTGCAAACTTTTCTCCGGGATAAATTTGCAATATGGGCAAGCAATTATGGATGCGTTGAGGAAGTATGGAATAATTTCAAGAACATAATACTTCAGTGTATCGAAAGATTTATTCCACATAGAATACTCAGAAAAAATCAGACCCTGACTACTACAATAAGGAAGTGAAAAGAATAAAATTAAAGGTCAGAAAAACACATAATAGAAGAAAATTAGGGCAGCAGTATCGAGAGGAACTGAAGCGATTATCCAAGCAGTTGTTATTAGCCAAGCAAAATGCGCAGGAGATATTTTTAAGGACTGTATTAAAAAATGAAGGTAACTGCTGGACTGAGTTCTATAAGTATGTAAAAAGACGCAAAGGAAATAGGGAAAATATTCCTGCAATCAAAGATGTTAATGGACGACTCGTTACTGATTCGATAGAAAAGGCTAACTTCCTCAACTTATATTATTCTTCCGTATTCAGCAGTGAGCGTAGCATCCCGCAAATACAGCACGATATCTCAGGGGAACCCTTCGCAGTTAGTACGAAAATTATTAGGAAAAGGTTAGCAGCGATAGGTAAGAACAAATCAGTAGGGCCAGACAGCATTTCTGGTGAAATTCTAAAACTGGGTGGGGAAGCCATGATTCCATACCTGGCGCGATTACTGGATGTGACAATTAATAATGCCGCTATTCCAAGTGATTGGAAACAGGCCATAGTGGTTCCTGTTTACAAGGGAGGTGATCGATCGCTGGTCTCCAATTATAGACCCGTCAGTTTAACCTCAGTAGTATGCAAGCAAATGGAACACGTTATAGCATCGTACCTGAGGAAAATATGGGATAAAAATGATTGGTTATTTGAGGGTCAGCATGGCTTCAGGCCGGGATATTCATGTGAAAGTCAAGTAATCACGGTCTACCAAGACATTGCAGACTCACTGGATAACGGAAGTAGAATAGACACAATTGTAATAGATTTTTCGAAGGCCTTCGATTTAGTTTGTCATGATCGTCTGCTTACGAAAATTGCGGCCTCAGGAGTGGACTCAAGGGTAGTTATATGGATAAGGGAATTCCTTTTGGGCCGTACGCAGAGAGTCAGAGTAGGAGGGCAACTATCGGAGGAAGTCAGAACAACGTCAGGAGTACCGCAAGGAAGTGTGCTGGGCCCACTACTGTTCCTCGCCTACGTCAATGATATTTGGAGAAATATTGAGTCAACTATTAGGCTATTCGCGGATGACTGTATAATATATAGGAAAATTAAAAATAATAATGATAAGGAAAAGTTGCAGATAGATCTGAACAGACTTGGGAAATGGGCGGTTGAAAATGAGATGAAAATTAATCCAACTAAAAGTAAGGCAGTTTGTTTCACGAGGGCTCGAGTAACGGAGCCACTAAATTATTCGTTAGGGGGCACAGTAATCCCAGAAGCGAGCAGCTGTAAATATCTGGGAATAATTTTACGCAGCGACCTAAGCTGGTCTGATCAAGTTAATTACACTGTGAAAAGAGCCTGGAAGGCACTTCATTTTACAATGCGTATTCTAAAAAAGGGAAATAGCAAAACTAAAAGTCTAGCATACACATCTTTAGTGCGTCCGATTCTGGAATATGGGGCGGCGTGCTGGGATCCTTACAGGGAGGGACAGATAAATGCGTTAGACCGGGTGCAAAAGAAAGCGGCTAAATTTGCACACCATAGGAACGACTCGAACTGGGAAACCTTCACAGAGCGCAGAAAAATAGCTCGCATATGTGCTCTCTTCAAAGCATACATGGGAGAACGGGCTTGGAAGGCTATAGGGGACAGATTAGAAACACCATGCTATCTTAGCAGGGGTGATCATGGCATGAAAATTAGGAGTAGAAAGCAACGGACAGATATCGGGCAATACTCCTTTGTAAATAGGACCATACAGCTCTGGAACCAACTACCTGCAGATGCTTTAGGTACTCTGTCCTGTAAACCAAGCAATTTTAGGCAAAGGGTTAGGAAAGTGATAAATGAGGCGAAGTGAAGTTGGGGTGGAAATAATTAAAAATAAAAAAATTGCAGTAAAGTGAAGTGAAGTGAAGTGAATGACATTACGCATCCATGACTGTTGGTTTCCTTTTGTTTGTGTTTTGGGTGTTGTATTTTTTCTCTTTCTCTCTGTAATTGTTGTTGTATTTGTTGCAGTTGTTTGTATTTCTCTGTAATTGTTGTAGTTGTTAATCGTATTTGGTTTGTA
>NW_019739946.1:808735-819361 GCF_002891405.2 Cryptotermes secundus
AGCCAGTCGCTATACCGACTGCGCTATCCCGGGTCCTCACGTCAAACCCGTAGCCAGTCGCTATACCGACTGCGCCATCCCGGCTCCTCACGTCCAGACCGTAGCCAGTAGTTATACTGACTGCGCTATCCCGGGTCCTCACGTCAAACCCGTAGCCAGTCGCTATACCGACTGCGCTATCCCGGCTCCTCACGTCCAGCCTGTACCCAGTCGCTATACTGACTGCGCTATCCCGGCTCCTTATCAGGACCACGACTGTATTCAATAAGCGCCCCCGCCCCCCAGGATGGTCTCTTCTCCTCAGGTTTTCGGACAAAAATTTTGCATGTGTATTTCATTTCTTGCAATCATACTACGTGTTTGGCCCATCGTATACACCTTCATTTCATAACCCTGATATTATCTGATGAAAAGTATAAATTATGAAGCCCTCAAACTTCCTGTTACTTCCTTTGAATTATCCTTAGAAACCTCATCCAAGACAAAATTCCGTAAGCATATAAAAAAGCAGGTATACTTTTACTTTCATTTATTTAGATTTTTACGCCTCTAGACGGGAGAGGAGAAGATACAAATTGGAGAGGGAGCTGGGTGAGCCCCAGAGCCGGTCCGGATGTTGTATAGAAGAGAAAAACTTTTTCTCCGCCGCAATTCGAACCCTGGCCGTCCAGCCCGTAGCTCGTCGCTACACAGACTGAGCTCCTGAGATCCACAGGACTATAAAAACTGTCATATGTACACAGCGTAGGATGTTACTTTCGCTAGGCATTCCCAGGAATTTAATAAAAAAGTGGTCATGATTGATAGCTTTAGTATAATTGTATATACAGATTCTGGTTCTGCCATGCTGTATGTAAATGAACAGACTGATAACAGGTGAATCCGCAATCAATATTTAGTGGAAGAGCGTGGCTGGCAATATTTTTTAATTAAAATTTTACCAACGGCCAGATGGCAGCATCCCTGTCCCTGTACCGCAACTGAAAATCTGTATAAATCGCTTCACAGCTCCAGGTCCCCTACAGCTGCAGAGAATAAAAGGACAATGATGATAAATGCCATGGTGTTTACGGGCAATGTGGTGATGGAAGCAGTTCTGCCTTCTTTGCAACTATAAGTGCCCCAAGAGCTTCAGGAACAGCATGACAAATCTAAGAGAAAATGGCTGATACTAGACAAGGGATATCGAAAAAGCTATGCGACTAAGAAAGGTCATTTTGTGGATCAGACGTGAGGAGGAACATGTCCATACCGTTACTAAAATACTATGAGCCTTTTAGATTCCACGTACCGGAACACGTATCATTGCAATAGGCGCAGTTTATTTTGTTATGTCTACAATTGACGGAGTTGATTCTACACTACGCTGGAACCTAAGTCCTGAACCGCTACATGGGACCTCCTGTATAGCATACATGAGCAGATGACAACTTCCTTACTATTTATTTCAGAGCTTATGATTGTAAAGCATCGAGAGCAAACATTCTCGTAAATATCCCAAAGAGAAACACAAGAGTCCTATCAGACACTATGAAGGATGTTGGTCTAAAAATAAACGCTGTGAAGATTAATATATATATATATGTGTGTGTGTGTGTTACATTTAAGCATCCTGTTTCACTGATTAATCATGCAATTCACGGAGTCGGTCTTGGACGTACAGCCCCTTGTCCTTTCAAAGTAAATTTTTATGAATCTTTCGGCGCTTTATTATTATTATTATTATTATTATTATTATTATTACTGGAGGGGGTGGGTTTCCCCATGCACCGCGACCAGTGGTCTATTGTACGTCCCCCTCTATACCCTACCGATACTGGTGCGTGCCATCAGTCCAGACTCAGCCAGCGACTTCGGCCTCTACTGGCTCAGCGGTATCTAGATGCTTCCCCCATCTACCAGAGGCGTTAGAGACTATTGTTGGGCGGGAAATGTCCTTTATAATTTGGCTCAGAGGCCTCCTTGAGGCATGAGGTTCTTTTACGCGCCGTAAAGCTACGACACGGGACCCACGGCTTAAAGTCCCTCCCGGAGGACTTGTTCCCTGAATTTTTCCGCCCTTAAAAATTCCACGACCTCCGCCGGGTTTGAACCCGCGTACCTTGAGTCATGAGGTGGGAACGTTACCCCCAGACTACGGAGGCCGCTTCGGCGCTTTATAATTGATACAGAGTATTTAAATGGAGGAATAGTGAATACATGAATCAATGAGTCGGTCAATCAATCAATCAAGCGCCATGTTTGTAGTGAATTAATGTTGTACAAGGAAGCGTGTGCGTCAGCTTGGGTTGCGAGTGCTGCATCACATCCAGTGGCAGGGGAGAGTATAACCATTGTTAACACATCACAATTTGTCCGATTCGCTACAACACGTATCCATCGGCCAAAAGCTCCATGTAGCTATCTTTGTTCCCGATTTCAGATTTGTTTCCTGGAAAGGAACTAATAGCGCAAAAACGGTATATGTGAAACATCGGGTTTTCGCTACAACACTCAAATTGTAAATAATTTCATAGCATGACTCCAAACCGTTTGAGCACGAAGTCTGCTCTTCCCATATCCTCCCCACATCAATGTTCATAATACTTTCCCCCATTAAACCGATAAACGATGCGGCAGAGAAAGCTTCGTTGAATGAAATAAACTAAGGTTAATTATGATTAAGTCAACCACAAACATTTCCAAACCTGACGATCAACAAGTATAAACCAATTTTATCGGCTGGTTTATACACGTGTGAACGGTGGGTGTTCACTCTGACGGAAGGACATACATTTCATACATCTGCTCGAAGGCTGCATGGAGTGATTAAGCCTACAGCGAGTTATCCAGGTACATATCTTATTACTGCCGGGCTAGCAAACTAGCCCAGAGGATGCTACGATTTGTATTTAGGGAGAAGAGAATTTCGGAGGGAATTCTGGTAAGGAAATCTCATGAAAACTCCACTGCAAAACCAGAGATGTATGGTCCTGTAAAGAATTGAGGTTTTCACGGCGGTGACTATGAAGAATGCCGTCTTCTGGGATGTGGCGCTGTGTAGATCTTGTGTAAACCGACGTTTCGGAGGACTATATCGCCACTATCTTCAGGGTAGAAAAATTCGCGAGCGAGGAAGCAGCGTGAGTAGGTGGCTACAGCAACCTCAAGATGGAGGCGATACGTTCACCCGAAACAACTGTGATTTTATACTGAAATATATGGCAATACAATCCAAAAAATCGTAATTTTAAATTATTCCAAATTCTATAATTTTGATCATCATAAGCAGGCAAACTTCTAAATATATGAAGCATTTCCATCCACATAATAAAAAAACCAGTAGCGTAAAGCCCCCAGACTTCGAATAGGCACCTAAATTCTGACAGGGTGGTTTTTCAGGAAGTGAGAGCAGCACTGAGGAGGTGGCCAAAGGACACTGTGCCTCCTATCCAGCCAATTCCTTAGCAGTGGTAGACTGGACGTTGAAGTAGCAGCGTGTGTGTGTGCTTTTGCCAATTCTGATGTAATATTTTCGCTTACAGGCTAAGGTTTCAAAACCACTGCTGGCCTTTAAATATGAACTTAATCATGTACATTATAACATGTATATCATGTGTTTCCATTGTTTACAAAAGCTTCAATTCTCCGGTATGCTGCCATGTTACTGAATTGCCTGAACACGGTTGCGACATTCGAGCATCCTTACTTTGTACCTTGAAGTAGGAACCTTACTTTGTACAGTCTTGATGTTTTATTCATTCTTATGGGGCTGATACTGAAAGAAAGAAAGAAATGGATCGTAATCTCCAAGTGAAGTGCAGTGCAGTGCAGGCTATAAGAGACAATGGAATGGGTTTCCTGGAAACCCGTGTGAGCATTGCACTCGATAAGCAGTCAAATTTGAACACCGACTCGAAATTATTTTTTTTCAGTTCCTATGACAAGCTACCTGATTATCTTGCACACGTTCATGTAATTAATATTGTTCAAATATGACCTCTTCATAATACAATTTCGTACGTGGTGCAGGTCTATGTTTCTCTCGTTTCTTTCGCTTCGTTACGGTTCTTTTAATGAAATACAATTGCCAAAAAATGTTACCTGTCCAAAATAAAGAACTATCCCTATTTGAAACTGGACTATCATTTTCCTGTGCTTTTCTTTTACAACTTCTTGGTTTTAATTTAGTTTTTGTGTATAGGCTGCATTTCAGATCGTAATAAGTACTATTTCTTGTACTAGACATATTGAGCTATCTGAACGCAAAGTTCTAGAGGTTCACGATTCTATCAACGAAAAATATGGCGTTAACCTTAATTATCCAAAACACGGCACCTTTACCCTAAAGGTAAAAAGGTAAAGCTCTCTTTATGCTTAATAAAGCACGTCATGAGGACGTATGGGGTGTGGAGGTATGACTCCAACGTTCTTGACTTCGCCATTAGATAGAGAAGAAGGGTCATCTTCACGCCCCGGCCGCTTTAACTGAGTGGAAAGAGCCTCTGGTCCCCATTGGATATGAGGTTGGGTGCGTCCTAAAGCCAATCTGGACTTTATAAAAAAGAGAAAAATCCTGCCCTTGATGGAAGTCGAAACCCGGTCGCCCAGACCGCAACCCGTCGCTATACCTACTGAGTCATCCAGGCTCTTAGCTATATATAAAAAAAAACTCCGTGGCTTGAGTCCGAAAGGGAACTATACCGACCGAGCGACCGCCGTTTGTCGGCAAAGTTAGTGCCAACTTTTGCGTGGTCAGCGCAACGAATCCCCACGGCCGTTAATTTCGGTTTACTGGAGCCGCTATTTCCTTGAAATAGCTCCTAGCTATCACATAGTTCTTCAAATTACACGTATGAAGGCTCAAACTTAAGCTAAAATATAATTAAAATACATTCGGTTCATTACAATGGCAAGACTAATACTCGTAGCTTAGGTTAAGCATTAACTTTTAGTGCGATAAGCCATTTTATTTTAATGAATAAATTTCTATTTCAGCATCATGTGAAGTATGAGTTATATTGAATCGGTAAGAATGAAAATTAAATTTTCACAAAACATTCCAGCATAATCTCCCAGATATAAAATTTTATCGAGATTCGTTGAAGAGTTTCGGAAATGACACTCGGACAGACGGACATACACAGGCTCCGCAATATTCGGGTACTTTGAGAAAACTGCGCGTAAGTCAGAGGTCTTGTGCCGCTGAACACTACCTGCCCTTTAAATTCATAAATTATTCGTGCACAAAACCAGGTACGTTTTCAGAAGCAACATGAAAACAACCAGGATTTACCGGAGACGTCTGCATTAACTTCTCAGAGATGAAAGCTGGAAGGCTATTTATTTTAAGTCGCCTTTGCATTTGGCTTGCCTCTCCCCGCAAACAGATGATGGAGGGATGACATCCCCCAACACACAGTGTGTACAGACGGACTGTATGTGGGTTCAATGCATGGAGTTAAGCACTAATAGAAAATCATTTTTATATGCTTTTAAAAACTGACTATAATTAAAACGAAGGATGCAGTCTTCTGGGATGTGATGCCGTGTAGATCTTGCATGAACTGGCGTTTCGGAGGAACGTGTCGCCTCCATCTTCATGGTAGAGAAGTCCTCGAGCGAGGAACCAGCGTGAGCAGATGGCTGCAGACTGGAGACACGCCGGTTCCTCGCTAGCGGAATTTTCTGTCCTGAAGATGGAGGCGATAGGTTCCAATGAAAAGTCGGTTTACACAATATCTACACGGCGTCACGGCTCAGATGACACTCTTCATAGTCACAGACGTGAAAACCTCAAATCTTACACACAACTAAAACATTTTTAGCTCTGTAAGATTGCATACCCATTTCCCTTGAAATCATATTGGCTAGTTACGGTACTCCTTCCAAAAATTCAGAAAATTAAATATGTTCAATATCTCAGGGCATTTTCCTTTATACAGTATAAGTAGGATGTCTGTGTGCCTGTCCCAGCCATTAAACTTTGAACTAAATAAGGGATTTTCATGAAGTCTGGTGGGAACAACGTGCCACTAGAGCCCATCTCCCCAATACGTTTCGTGATACTGTATGACAAATAACATCAACATGGCTGCCTCGGACATTCTGAGAACAGGGATAGCCACTTGAAGTAGTCTCATAAACTTTGTGTGCTAAAAGACATTAAACTCCTTCTGTCGAGGTATTCTGTAGAATGTAAGGAAACATGGAAGGTGCGCTAGATCTACATTTAGCTGTTGGACCGATGACGATCACTTAATGGAAGTATGAAGTGCATACAAAATTTTAGCCGGAAAACCTGAAGGGAAAATGCCATTTTGGAGACAGCGTAGATAGAAGGTTACTGTTAAAACTTATCTTAAAGAAACAAAGGTAGAAGATGTGGACTGGAATAATTTGGTTCAAAACCTTAGGATTATATATAAACACCGTGATACACTCACGCAACAACAGAACGAAACTTGTTTACTGCTCGTTGCCTAGCAATAGATGTCTGATATTGTTGTAACGCACCCAGCTGAAGGTTGTTTACTGGTCCGCTGCCTGGCAATGGAAAGCCTTTTGCCTATTGTTGACCAAGAATTCTTCTTCGCGGGAAAGTGTTTACCTAGCTGTTCCCTAGCAACGGATATACATGCTACAATATTTGTTCATATTCAAACTTACCACAAAGTATGTTCGGTGTTTCGGAGTGTTATATTCTCGTAACTATGATCGTAATTAAATTAAAAACTAACGACGTGTAGAATTTACGTTACTGAAGTTGCACATGTGCGCCTCTTAGCATGCGGCAGGTATCTGTCTCGGCCCCAAAACTTTTCAGATTCCTCTTACTGCATGTTTAGCGGCTCCAGAAACTGCACCTCTTGATATCGCCAGATGAGAAAGCCAAGGGGTGTTAAACCCGGATGCCTGGGAGCTGGGAACTTCAGAGCTGTTAGAACAGAGTTGCAAAAAGAGGACTGTCACCATCCTGTTGGAAAACTTCAATTTCCTCTTCTTCTTGTTGAGGAAAAATTAAGTTTTCAAGCACATGAAGCTAGATGATCCCCGTCATGGCAACCTCACAAAAAGAGAAACGTGTCTGGGCTGAGACAGGAAGGCGTTTCAATATCTGCTAAATTACAAAGGTGAGAACTTGTTACTGCAAACTGTAGGCCTCTGTCGTTTCATTCGATTATTTATCATGGTTAAGAAAAACTCTGAAGCAGACAACATATTTTGTGAACATCTTTGCTTCAATATTATTTACACCATCACTCATGCCTTTTGACTCGACGGGGTTCATAAGAAACCCGATATTTAGGAAACATAAAGGTGAAACAGACGTTGAACCTCACAGGTACCCGCTGACAAAGGAATTCCCTGCCTTTATGGAAACACCTGGCTCACACTTGAGTTCAGAAAACTCAGCCACTGGAGTCAATTATGAATCAGTTAACACTTTCACATTCAATTAAGTTTTAGGTCCATTCTATTGTTATCCTTCTATGCAGACGAATGCTTCCCAGCAAGTTGTTCCATCAGCATTTTGCATTCATTTATGATTGTCTATGCGTGCTACAATCCCGCACATCGCGCCCTTCTTGGTTTAATAATTCTAACAAGACTGGTTGAATAGTACAAATCATGAATTACTAAGCTCGCTTTGTGTATTACTCCGGGCGCTTTACCTAACGGGTAGGCCTGCTTAATTTGGAATATCAGAGCATTATATTTTTTATCGGAAATGGCGGGAAAGTAAGTAATTCTGGTCGATTTGGAAACAAAGTCACATTGCTATTCAGTAGAAATTGCCAAGTAAATCGAATACCTGTCAGGATATTCCGCAACTATACCTAGATTCGAACTGGGTTCCTTGCAAATACAAGCCTGAATTAGAACTTACTGCTACACGAAAAATGGTTCCAGAAATACATCGTCATGAATCTGTCATTCGAGAATCAGTGAACTGACCGCAGTGAAGTCAGCCGACCGGCCGGACCAGCAGCTCGCAGTCACAGTATTTATTGAGCAGGGAAGCGTGGAAAATAAACAGAAGTCAAGTCTAGAATATACAGATATTTTCATGATAAGCGAAAGGAAACCGCTGTTACTCCCTGTGGTATACTTACATCTTCAGGAGGCGCGGTTCTAGATGTGCCTTGGGTGGCTGATTCAAGAGAATCACTATTTACCTTCGCTACAGTTCAGCCCACTTGTCACTGTAAAGGACCTGCACAGAGAGGGTGCGGCTGGAGTGGCAGTGGGTTCAAGTTATGGTTGCTTCTCACCTGAGGACTTGCCTCTCCTCACAGCACGTGGGCTACAGCATTCTTTCAGAAATAACGAAACTGCTCAGTCCGACACTAAGCAAATTCATAAACTGGAGTCGAATCCAACAATTTTAATTCTTACTTTATTTCACGATGCTTTCTCAACAGCAGAAGTTACTACAATCGTCGAAAGGGATGCAGTATTCAACTAAGAATTGAAAAGGAGACGGTCTAGCCTATTACACTGAATTATCCTAGTATTTCATTAGTGGAACTGAGGAAAGCAGTGACAAACCTCGATCAGGACTTCCCGATTCCGGGCCAGGAACCAAATCCTAATCGTTCAAGTGCGATATGTAGACCACTAATGGTGGAATGCAATTGAATATGAGCATACGGACCAATACAAATAAATGGTGAATTAAATACTTATAAGTCTTGACACCTGGAATGTTATGTACGAGATATATCGACTTGAAACCCCGTGTACCTATATCTTCCCGTATGCAGGAAATACACGAGGTTTACCTTAGCTGTGTTACATGAATGAAACGCAATCCACCACGCTGTCCGCTGGGAAAGCCTTAGCAGGTTCATATTAGGTTATAACATGAAAATATAAATCAGAATACCCTTATAATTAAAATTTCAACATGGAAGGGGCTGCTCAGTAACACAGGAAGAATAAAGTATTTTCACTATTTTTGGGTGTGTGACTATCGACGGGGTACGGATTGGTGACCACTTACACACTCACGACTCGTGACTACACTTTAGAGACACTGAGACACAGACCAGTGTCCTCAGTTTGTTACGGTCATCACTAGCCGTTTGCTGGCAACAGCTCTCAACAATGGAAACTCTTCAGCTACTGTGTTCACGTCGTTACAGTCTGGCGAATATCCCACAACTGAACTGGCAACTGAACTACAGCGCCATCGTTTTTCAGCCTCCCTTGCACAACTCAGCTGGTAACTAAGTAACTGGGGCCCAGACTGGCGGCCATTTAACACCAACCTCGGGGTCTTCTCGTCACAGGCTGACTTCAAACTGGCTGGGTCGCCCCAATTGTCTTTCTTATAACCCTTTTGCATGAACCGAGTAGAAAATACAGTTTCCGAGAGTATTTTTTTTATTGCTAGTGGGGTGGGACTAAGTCCCTTGTACTGCGGCCACTTCTGGCCTATTGCACCAGCCCCAGACGATAGGTGAGGGTAATTGTGGAGCAATTGATGGAATGGAGATTGGCAGGGGAAACCGAAGTATTCGGAGAAAACCTGCCCCAGCGCCACTTTGCCCACTACAAATCCCACTTGACCAGACCCGGGATCGAACCCGGGCCGTTTCCGACAGTAACTCATTTGTTGAGTGCGTATTCGTGGCCGCAGGAACGAGTTGCATGGCACATTGCTTATTCGCCCATCTCGCGGTCTTTGCTAGCCACGGCTGTACTTGCTACATTATGAAAAATTTCAAATACTTAGAGAACAATACTCCGGCACTTCCAGAACAAGCAATGGCGTCTTTAAGAAGAGAGGGGCGTAAGATACCACCACATCCACGTGTCTGTCCCACGCCATTCAGAACAGCTACAATACGCATCCTCAGAAGTCACCCACCCCTGTCTTTTGTTTCTTAATTTCCTCCGTACATTCTATGGCGGTCGCGTGAAGTTCTAAGAAAGGAGCAAATCATAGTACAAGGTAAGCTAAAGCTATCTCTGTGACAGGTCGTGGAGGTCCATAGGGTTGTGAGAAGTTGAGGCTCCTACATTTTCTAGACAATCGGCTCATATATGGCGGTAAGGTTGTCAGCCTTACGCGCCGGCCGCCCTTTACGCCCCAGGAAGATTCCTGGTACTCATTTATGTTGGAGGTTGAGTCGACCCCAGGGCCATAGTGCGGCTGGAAGGATTAGGTAAATTAAAATTCCAATGGAAGCATCTTGAATCGAAACCGCGACCTTCCGGCTTGTAGCGTAGTGCCTCAGCGAACTACGCTACCGCGTGCCCAAACGTTGTATAGTAAGAGTTTTTTTTTAATCGTATATTTAGTTTTAATTTTCTCTGCATTACTAATGGACTTGTGGAAACTGGCATGTGGAATTTTGTCTGGGAAACTATAATCGTCCAATGCCGCCCTCCATTTTTTTTATTTTTATTTAGTTATGAGTATTATAAAATAGTAGGTTACATTAAGGAATAGTAGATGGACATAGACCTGTTTATGTATTTAGGTGGTTAAACAATTAGTTTTAACGCACATGCAAGAGCCAGGCAGGAAGACTCCCTGCTGAGACTCCTTAGGATAGCTGGAATGGCAGAAAGCGACCATGTCGAGAATTGTGAGATGACAAGCGTGAAGGGTCGTAAGTTTAAGAAAGGGGGGGG
>NW_019739946.1:819402-849697 GCF_002891405.2 Cryptotermes secundus
ATTAACAGGCGAGTTTGCGAATAAGCAAGAGTCATTTAACTGTCATATTAATGTACGTGTTGTAGTGATAAGTGTGAACGGTTATCAAAGAAATGGTGCCACAATAAACCAGAATCATGTTGTACGTGTGCATTTGATCGCTTCCCTGTGCTCTTCTGAGTTAAGGTCCTGTATGCGATCCTGAGGATAGAACTCCTTGCCCTACCTACTGGCTAGCATAAAAAAACCCCTGAGAAATTAAAGAGTGCTACAACAAGGAGAAGACGAGCGACGCTGCAACAGGTAAGGTGAGGCTGGAAGTTGCATCGCATCGCACAACAAGAGGAACGGTGAGAGAAGAGAGGGCACCTAACAGTGATTCTCGAGCTCTAGACGGAAAGAGGTGAAGTAAGAAAAGGGCGAGCATAAAACAGATCATCAGCGTACCTGCAGAGTCTACGCAACGCGTTAAGAATCACAAACGTAGAGAAAGTGTGACGCTCTGTAACGGGCACCACTTCAACGGGGATGTTACGCATTAAACTATGCAACAGATGTTTACTTTAAGGCTTGGCATAACTACACGTCAGTAATGTGTAGTAAATTGAAGCCTCTTCATACTGACTTTTTTTTTTATTTCTCCAATTTATTATACAATCTATCCAGCTATTTTGGATAATAAGTACTAGTTATGATGAGTATAAAAGTAATTTAACATGAAGAACGTGTTCCAATGAACTCGTTCTATATGTAATTTAACTAACTATAGTCAACTAGTTAATTGTTTTACAAAATTAGATAGCAAATCTGGTTAACAGTTCTGACGGTTTAAATCTGTGAAGCCTCCTGACTTCTTCTTCATCGTAGAGGTGCGTCGCTAAGGAATTCGGGTGCTTCCGGAGGCGTGCCTGATATTTTTTACTGGAGAGCGTGATTTCCTCGCGTACTGTTGGAATTCCCAGGTCCTTGTGTAGGACGAAGTTTGGTACGTACCATGGTGCGTTAACTAGTACACGCAGTACCATATTTTGGAATCGTTGAAGAATTTCGATGTTGGAGTTGCTAGCGGTACCCCATAAGGGTATGCCATAGGTCCATATCGGTTTTAGTATAGTTTTATATAATAGGATCTTGTTCTCTGTTGAGAGCTCCGAATGGCGTCCCAGCATCCAATACATCTTGTGGAATTTAGTTCTGAGCTGTGTGCGTTTGGTCTTGATATGTTTTTGCCATGTGAGTCTTTTGTCCAGGTGCATGCCAAGATATTTGGCGTCGTCTGCTTGTGGAATTTGAGAATTATTGAGTTGTACTGAAGGGCAGTTGTCATGTTTCATGGTAAATGTTACATGAGTAGACTTATCTTCGTTGGCCTTCATGCGCCATTTGTTGAGCCAATGTTGGATGTGATTAAGGTGATTTTGTAGGTGCAAGGAAGCGATGAGGGGGTTGCTGTGTGACGCCAGGATAACTGTGTCGTCAGCAAACGTGGCTGTGGTTGTTTGTTGAGTTGTAGGGAGATCAGATGTATAGAGCAAGTATAAGACAGGCCCCAACACGCTGCCTTGGGGTACACCAGATAATATTGGATACAGGTCTGTGTATACTTCCTGCTGTTTTATGAGGTAGTACCTTTGTGTGAGATAGGATCGCAGTGTGGCATACATTTGATGTGGTAGTGCTTGTTTTAATTTGTAGCATAATCCCACATGCCATACCTTGTCAAAAGCTTGACTGATGTCAAGGAACACTGTTGAGCAGTAGCGTTTTGCTTCGAGAGCTTTGTTGATTGTGTTGACCACCCTATGGACTTGTTCTGTGGTGGCGTGTCTGTTTCTGAATCCAAATTGATGTTTAGGGATTAAGCTTTGGGCTTCCAATACCGGATTAAGTCGTTTCAGGAGTAATTTTTCCAGTACTTTAGAGAGGACTGGGATCAAGCTTATTGGTCTGTAGGATGTGACTTCTGTTTTGTTTTTTCCAGGTTTTGGGATCATAATGATTTGTGATACTTTCCATAGTGATGGATAGTATTCTAGTCTTAACACAGCATTGAATATATGCGTTATTTTTTGGATGCATGTTTTCGAAATTTCTTTTAAGACTTTCCCTGTGATTAAATCAAATCCAGGAGCTTTCTTTGGATTTAGATCCTTTTTGATGATTGACTCGATCTCTTTGTATTTGAAATTGCGCATAGGTTGATGCATCTGATAGGGAGCGTCAAGGTAATTATGGATTTCATTTTCTTCAACTGGTGTAAGTTTAGTGCCATATGGTTGGAACACTTTGGAAAGATGTGTGGCGAATGTATACTGACTTAAGCATCTGAAATAATGCAGGCTTACTTAGTTACTCCCAGGATTTTTCTTTCTTCGTACGAAATTTGACTAACGTGCTTGTGCCTTCTTGCCTTGCTTGTACCGCTTTTATTTATGTGATGATTCACAGGTATATATTACCGTGGATATAACTACGCGGTAGCGTAGTTGGTTGATGCACTATGCTAAAGCCGGAAGTTCGTGGGTTCGAGTCCCGATTAGGCGGATGTTTTCAATTGACCTAATCCTTCCAGCCGCACTTTGGCCCTGAGGTCAGCTCAGCCTCTAACAGAAATAATTACCAGGAATCTTCATGGGGAATAAAGGGCTGCCGGAGCGGAAGGCTGACAACCTTACCGCCATCTGTGAGCCGACTGTCGAAAGAAAATGTGAGAGCCTCGACGTCTCACAACCTTATGGGTCTCCACGGGCGGTTACAGTGATAGCTTTTTTTTCTGTGGCGCTACAGCCCCAATTTGGGCCTAGGCCTACCTCCATGAAACTCTCCGTTTCACTTCGGTTTACTAGATCTTACACATGCGGTAGGACTCCTTGGGCGAGTGATCAGCTCGTCGCAAGGCCTCTACCTGTAGACAAAGACAGAAAAACGCACACAAACATCCATGCCCTGAGTGGGATTCGAACCCACGATCCCGCCTTCCGAGCGAGCGAAGACAGTGCACGCGTTAGACCGCTCAGCTACCGTGACCGGCACAGTGATAGCTTTACTTTTTTATAATTTCTTCCTCCCCCACACTGACTCGCAGAACACTATAAGGTCATGTATTATGGAAACACCATCCTATATTCAAGGCCATGAAATATGAGGGTAACGCCCCCTCACCCTCCATTCCATGGAGCTATTTGAAATTAGAGTCGCATCGATTTCCAGTTGACACACTGGTTAAAAGTATTCATTAAATGCTGTATGAAACCAGTACACGCTGCTAAAAGGGGCATTACACACTCACACCATTGTTGCAAATGCAACATTTACACTGCAGTGACCTGAGAGATAAGGGTTAATCCGGCTGTGAGCGACTCGCAACGTTGTGCATGCGCGCAAACCACCAAACTGGGAGGCGAATCTGCCTTGCTGGTAGAGACAGAGCGAGCAGACAGAGGCTACAGATACAAAGTCTAACTAAATCTGTTCGACATTCAAATGGCACGAGTTACAACTGCTGAGCTGTAATACTTAATTTGGTATAAGATATTAAAGGTGTAGCAATAACTTACGGACACACTCTAATTTACTAGATAACACACCCTATTAAGGACAATACAAGCTCACATGACAAGCTCATGCAGAAACTGTGAACAAGTCTGAATTTCGTAGTTTTAGTTGTTACTAAGGATCACAGTATTTGCCCGGGATTACTGTGCCACCGAATATAAAGTGTACTCCAATTCTGTAAGGTTAATCTGAGGAAGGAAACACTGTTTATACACATCACTGGTACAGCATCAAATGAACCATATATAAAATTAAACTGAAATAACTATAATTACTGACTTTTTGGGCACTGTCCATCTTCCTGTTTTTTAACGTTTCGAAGACTTGACTGTGCCTCCATCCTCAGGTAAGAGCCTACTCAGTTGGGCCCAATCGATAGATCTACTTCCTATCCCTGGTCCAGAGACAGTATTAATACATCGTCGTCACAATTTCTAGATCCGCTTGAAACAACTTCATTTTGGTGGCCATTTCTAGCAAAATTCTTATAAGTGCTGACTTGTGAGTGTAATAGTGCAGGTGTTTCTTTCTCAGAAGACATCTGAAGGGAGGGCGTGCATTGAATTCGAGACAATACGGTACGTAACTTCCTCTCTGGATGAACAATTTATCTAGCGGCAGCAGAAATTCCGGCCGTGGTGTCTAACACTAAGCCTACTATTCATGCAACACTTTCATGAGGCTCAAGGGGATGAGCGAAGATCCCTTAATGAGAGAACATACTTTGGAGCGTCCTTCCACATGTTTGCCATTGTTCAGCTGGATCCAGGCGTCCCAGCGGTGGCGATACAAAGTGAGCCGGTTCCATTGGTTCAGCAATACCGTCTCTTCAGATCGAACCACTCCCAGACCCGAGCCGCAGTCAAACCTAGAATAATAATAATAATAATAATAATATTAACAATAATACGGAGGTTACATAACGATTCGAGCAGTCCTGGGAGCATGCAGTAAGAATTAGAAATATTTCAATATCTGCACTAACTTCTTCGGTGAAGTTACTTTACTTTGTTAGGGGGGGGGGGATACTCTTATGAGATCATTATTCTGTGCGTGCGTGTGCGTTTTTCGAAATTTAAACCACATGACTATTTAAAATTTACAGCTTTTCCATAAAAACGTAGGCATAGCGCGATATTTGTAGTGTCTGTATCCCTGCAACAGTGGATCTGTATCTGCACAGGCAATGAAGTGTGCAGGACCGCAAGAATGGCTCTGGAAAGTCCTGTACTGTAGTTTGAAGTGCACCCTACCACCCTTATCTGATGAGACTGCTACATGTTTTTTGTCGAGTAGGCCCCTGAATAAGACTACAGAAACTTATGAATGCACTTGAACATCGCTGGAAGGGAGACGAAATACTCTTGCATGGCCGGGCAGGGAGTGTTCAGTCGGTAGAGGCCGGGGAGTAGGGGTTGGATCTGCGACAGAAACAAAGCTTTTTCTCTTCTCCACAAAGCAGGACCCGGACCAGCTCCGGGGACCACACAACCTCCTATCTGGTGGGAATCTGGGCTGATTCGCCGGGGATAAAGAGGTCAGAGTGTGAAACTGGCCACTGTCACGCCGACATACGCCTTCAAAGAGTGCCACTTAAGGTGAGGAAGAATTTTACCTTTTCCCTTCTTACCTCCACGAACACAACAAATATTCGAGCTTTCTTTTAATATATAGACATAATATCAACACAACATTATTTTCAGCAGACGGAGTTCCTGCCTAGGGTGACACACGTATTTCGGCACAGGGGTGCCATCTTCAGATCTTGTTTTTAGTTAGGGGAGCTTCATAACCTGTACTCTTCTCCAAGTATAATTAGAATGATCAAGGACGATGAGGTGGGCAGGGCACGTAGCATGAATGTCGGAGAAGATGAATCATATAAGATATTGGCGGGAAAGCCAGAATGAAAGAGACCACTAGTAAGACCAAAACCTAGGGGGTGGACAATATTATAATTGATTTTGGAGAGATAGGATGGGATGGTATGGATTCAGTTGGTCTGGCTGAGGATATGGACTGCTGGAGGGCTCTTGTGAACACGGTAATGAACCTCCGTGTTCCATAAAATGCTTGGAAGTTTTGGAGTAGCTGCACAACTGGCGGCTTCTCAAGAAGGACTCAGTTCCATGAGTAAGTGAGCTTTTAGTTACGATTAATATATCATGTATGTAGCGTAAGGACATGTAAGCTTAGTGGTTCAACAACTGTGTTATATACTGTAGCATTCACTATATATATATATTAATCAGTTTAATTAATATGTTCCCGAAGTGGTTCTCAAAACCACTTACACTATATATCTGCTTCATACTGTCACGTGTAGGGGGTACGCGTGACGAAAATAAGGGGTTCTAGTTCGGATGATTGGATTTATTAGCACTTCGGTTACAAGTTCTCTTAATTGCAGTCAATAGAGGCAATACAGCGATATCGCTGATTTACACACTTGTCGGCTCATCGTTGCACACGCACCAGGATTCTCGGTCTTCACTAGCCGTCTAGTGGCAACGGATCTCAACACAGAAAGTAGCACAGTCTCACTGGATTACACACTCCAAGTATTACACATAATTAAACTCTTCAAGTCACACGCTCCATTCTTGTCCCTGTACTCTCAACTGCTGAACGCTCCTGGACTCTGCACTGTCACTGCCAGTCACAAAACTTACAGCTCACAGCTCTCGTTATATAGCCACAGCATGGCCCGCACGGAAAACAGTCTCTTGTTGAAGTTCGTTTACCCAGCCGATGCACAGGAACGGCCGCGGCGCGGACCACATAGAAAACAGTCTCCTCCGTTGTCAGCAGTATTGCGTCACCTAGCAACTAGCTGCAGTATAGCCCACAGCGAACACAGTTTCCACTGTTGCGTATTCACGGGAATGTGTTGCCTAGAAACGCTTTGGGCGTCTACGTTACAATATGTAAGACCTCAATATACGCACACTCTGAGGCATCAGAAACCAATATAGTTCCGGGAAAATCAGTGGAATGCTGGTATGCCGCATTAAGAGCCACACGTGTCTCTCCACCTTACTGTCCACGGATCGATGAGCAGGAGAAAATGCAGCCCGCCGCTGGAATAAAACGAACTTTGTAGTTTGCAGCTCCGAATGATTCATGTTTATAATAACCTACTTAGCCAATCTTACCAAATTTGGTAGCCGACTCAATGTAAGCAGTTCAAATTTCGACTCCAACATACGTCCGACTGTGTGTTCACTGCAGAATAGTATTGCAGAGAAAGAAGAAGAAACAACGACATGGATGAAGAACAACAGACGAAACTGTAAGAAAGGAAAACATACGCAGTTCAACATTTTGAGCCAGAAGGGAAAGTGACAGGCCTCTGGAAGGCACACCCTAGAGCAAGGGTCTTCAAACTACGGCCCGCGATGTGATTTTATCCGGCCCGCGAAAGAATTGTGCAGAAATGCGCCAATTGAACTAATTTTCCAATGAGTACTGGTAAAAAAATACTTGTTCATAGATTTCAAATTCATTAATTAAGATTGCGTTTAAAATATACTGATATTCCATATTATGTTAATATTAATATTATTTACAACCACTTTTATCAGATACCGAGTGGCTTTGGAAATTAGCATTTTTTGCTGATCTGGTGAACCATATAAACAATTTGAATTTAAAGTTGCAGGGTGAAAATAACTTAGTCTGTAATGTATTTGCACTTATCAAGGAATTCAGAGCAAGGTTGATACTTCTGGAAAGCCAAGAGAAAAACTGGAACTTTATTCATATGCTATATTGTGCAGAGCTGCATAAAAAGGGTGAAGCTGAATTTCCTTCCTCGTTTGAAAATTTAGTCATTTCAGATTTGAAAGAACAATTTCGGAAGCTATTTGCTGATTTGGATCCCAGTGCTCAGGAAATTAAATTGTTTAAAAATCCGTTTGACTGTGATGCTACAGATGTCCCAAGTCAAATTCAAATGGAAATTATTGAACTTCAGGATAATTATCATATTAAAGACAAATAAAAGGAAGGAAATTTGATCGAATTTTATAAATTTCTGAACTCTGAGCAATTTCCAAATTTAAAGAAATTTGCTTGTAAATTTATATTGATTTTTGGGACGACATATTTGTGTGAACAAACTTTTTCCCAGATGAAGTACATCAAGTCGAAATACAGGGCAAATTTATCCGATGAACATTTAAAGTCGCTACTTGTGATTAGCGTTTCAAAATTTTAGCCTCAATTGAATCTGATTTTAAGAATGAAAAAAGAGTTCCATCATTCACATTGACTGTTTTATTATAATTTGTGATGAAAATATGAACATTTGCTGCTACAGTCTGTTGTCATTAATATACGATAATTTATTCTCACGTACTTTGTATTTAGTTTATGAAATTCTGTGCTTTCAATAAAACTAATGTGGCCCGCGGTTCGAAAAGTTTGGAGACCCCTGGCCTAGAGGATGGGAATGTTTTTTTTTCTTCTTCTTCTTCGTTCCTGTGTACGACTCGATAGAAGTTTCTTCACAGCTCTTTCACGCAGGTTGAACTTAGTGGCTGCCACACAAAAGGCAAGGAAGTTTATGGGACAGGGAGAAGCAGGAGTTGGGATCCCGCCGCACACTGGTTCGCGATTAATCTATCCCCTTACATTCCAGCTATGAGGACAAGTCCTCCCCAACTCTACCAAACCACTCGGCTCAACTGATAAATAGCAGTTTGAGTACAGGGCGTCTACTGCAAGGGTTTCAATTGTTGCTGGAACTGCCAGCACAGACAGTTCCAGCTTCAGAAGTAGCGTGCACGCAGCGGCAGTAATGCAAATCGCTTGTCGACATGTTCTATTCTATGAACTGAGTGTCTTGTTTAAAATATTAGGACCCTGTTTAACTGTAAATTATAATTATCAGCGGTGTTGAAATGCAAAAGGCCTCAGCGTTAGTTAGTTTAGTTACTTAGCTTAAACGCACAATGTGTGATGATCTATAATTTAAACACAGTGTTGAATAACAGTGTTTATTCTTAGCTCGTCTCGTTGCTCCTAACCGCCATTTTTAATCTCTCGATATGTCCGAAGACCTTGGAGAAAATGTACCACAATGTCACTCATTCCACTGCAAGTCCCATATGGCCTGATCTGGGATCAAAGCCAGGCCGCCAAGGTGAGAACTCGGTGACTAACCTCTTGAACTATGGCACAGCCTTAGAACCGCACTGAGTTACGTTCTCAGGCTTCTCATGGCCACACTCGTGATCCAGAGACCTGTCTTGCAGCAACGCATTGCAGTGAGTGCAGTCTGCTATTATTTCCTGTAATCATTTGTACAGGGAAGAAACTGCTTGGGACACCACATGATATTAATGTGCGTATTAGAGAAGCGAAATATGAGGGTGAGAACTGGATTCATCTGGCTCAGGTCCGAATGTCGATATTGAATTTTATATTCTGAGGAGAAATATTCAATAGCAGTGTTGGGATCTGAAGTCCGAAGGTCCTAGCACTTCTGGGATAAGATACCCGGACTTCCAATCCATAGCAAGTCGCCTTACTGACTGGCAAAGAATGTAAACCAAGTGCGATGCATCTTGCATGGAAATGGTTTCACTCGCATGTTTCTTATGGTTACGTCCGACGATTATTCTAATGCCAGTGGGGTGGGACTAAGTCCCTTGTACTACGGCCACTTCTGGCCTACTGTACCAGCCCCAGATGATAGGTGAGGGTGATTGTGGAGCAATTGGTGGAATGAAGATTGGCAACCGAGATACTCGGAGAAAACCTACCACAGCGCCACTTTGTCCACCACAAATACCACTTGACTAGACCCGGGATCAAACCCGGGCCGCCACGGTCGGAAGCCAGCGACTAGCCGCTTTAGCTATTGCGCGGCCAAGCGTTACGTCCGACGTTAATAGACTTTCGCTCGTATGACAAGAGCCTTTCAGCGTACAGTGGGGTAGCGGTGGGCAGTACTTGTCCAGCTGCACCCTTCAGGGAGTCTTCACTAATGCACGCTCCGCCTTACGGCGAAGGAGAGGAGGATGAACTTTGGTTACACTATCTCGGACTGATCGCCTGAATTAAGACAGATAAATAACCACCAAGGGAAAGGCTGTCTTGTTTAATGGGAAAGACTCTGCCATTCAAAAACAAATACGTGTAAAATGTCATAAAGAATTAAAACTTCAGTCACAATGAGTGAACTATATGTATTGTTTTCGCTACCATCTTACAGAAGAGAAATAGTCCAGTGCGAAGAACACAAGTGGGAAATTGGTTTCATATGGGTCGGGTCCTAGACAATGACAGCCTACCCTAACGCTGGGTCCATTACAGCAGCCTAGAACATGTGTTCTGGTTTTGGGAGCGAGGTCAGCGAAGAGCGAATGGGCTGCAACATACATGTTTCCGTTTGTAACGTGTTCCAGTTTTCTGTAGCCACGATTTAGGAGTTTTTGCGCCATCTAAGAGCAATGTCGTTCACTGTTCCTTTATGGGACACTATTTCACTGCATGCTTAGGCCCAACTGGTCATCTTCAGCTGTACAGCGAGCAGCAGAATCCTTGTCAGCAACATCTATACAACTGAAGATGGCCAGTTAGGCCGAAACATGTAGTGAAAGTGTCCAATGAAGGAACCGTGAACACTGCTTCACTTAGACGGCGCACAAACTCCTAAGTCAGATCTCCACAGTGCAACAGGATGCCATGGTATACCACGGTTGAAACGGCGTGAAATTTTCCCATTCAAGTCGTACACAAAGGATCCTCACGCAGGACAATGAAGTCGATTGTTTAACGACGAGATCAGTGCCGAGACTATGTAGCATCGGAGGGGAACTGAAACAAGAAAAGGAAATAACAACTATGTTACCATAGAAACTTGAAACAAGCTTCCCACCCAACTTAGGAGAATATGAAACTGTTTCATGTATATGATCCCATCAGAAACAGAAGCCAACACGTTCTCCTTTTGAACGGTTTTGCCAGAACTCGTTTCAAGCAGAGAAATCCGATTTACAGACAAAATGAGGAGGTTGGCAAACAACAGAAAAGGATTATTACCCTTTTGCCATGAGCTGAATAAATTTACAGAAGGTCGTTTCCGTTCGTCCACGTGTTTAACCCATAAAACTTCTGAATGGAATTAGATAAAGTCTGACATTAAGGATCTACATCAAAAGTTGTCAGTTGAATTTAATTATATTCTGTGTTGGTCCACTGTAATCTCCACTTTACGTGAAGATGAGATATGACTCCGGCCCTCTTATCAAACAAAGCTGTGAACGTCTGCAATGTACTGGCAACAGGCGCCCTTGGCAGGGGAAACTGTAAAGGTTTCAAAGCTAAAACACAGCAGAATATTAAGTACATTAAAATCGTGAAACAAATCTGATTTTAACGGAGTCTAAACTCGACCAAGAACTGTTTTCAACTGCGATATTTTGTTAACACTAGAAAATTCTCCTTTTAGATCTACTAATCATTGCTGAGAAAACACACTTCAGCAGTAAAGTTACTTACATTTTAATTAAATGTATATTTATATGCAAGCAAATCTGTAAACAGGTCACTTACGGTAGCCGAGAGGTCTAAGGCATGCACTGTCTTCACTCTCTCCGAATCGTGGGTTCGAATCCCATTTAGGGCATGGATTTTTAGTGTTTGTGTACAGGCTGAAGCCTTGCGACGAGCTGATCACCCAACCAAGGAGTTCTACTGAATATCAAATATCTAGTAAACAAAAGTGAAACTGAGAGTTTCATGGAGGTAGGCCAAGGCCAAAATTGGGGATGTTGCGGGAAAAAATACGTGTATATAAACTCAAGTGGGAAGCTGCTTCGTTTAATTATTATCCAGAATAAGCGACGTCGGTTATCTTTCGGCGTGCCCAGAAGACAAATGTTTATTGTTAATATAAAAGTTCAGAATTATACGCACTGCATTCTATTTCTTTAGTAATGTCGAAAAGCGTAATGCGTTTGGAACATGCGTGAAGGACATGGAACATATGTTTCACTTTTCTTCACAGCGATTGCTCGAAACTTTCTTCAACCGGAGAATATGCAGCGAGTTAGGTGCAGAATCGCACGTACGTCTCCATGCCCATTATTTTGGTACAACTCTAATCAAAAGCATCCACAATTATTTTAAAACTTCTTAATATGCGATTTCACGAGAAGTCTCTCAGTTGCTCTCTTGCTGTCTCGTACGTGTGGGAGGCGGGCGGACAAACTGATGGAAGTTGACGGGCGTTCTGGGGGTCTGCGAACGCTCACTTTGTGACAGTTATGCACAGGGATAGAATAAGAACCTCCTTAAGATCTAAATCTACAACCGTTACTTGTAACTCCTTTCGAAATGGTGAATATATGAAGAAACTGGCGGATGTGAGCAAGGTATCAGCTGTAGGACTACACAATTGTACGGCTACTTCCAACAGGGAACTCAAAGGCAATGAAGTATGTAACATAAATGAGAATGAAGCGGCTGCAGTAACCTGCTCACGCTGGTTCCTCTCAAGATGGAGGCAATATGTTCCTCTGAAACGTCGGTTTACACAATATCTACACGGCGTCACATCCAAGAAGACGGCATTCTTCATATTTTTTGGTGTTATATTAAAAAATTGACTTCCAATATTCATATATTTGTATGGAAATTTAAATTCACAGAGGCTTACATGAGTGGAATAAATGTGGGTGCATATAAAATTATTCAGTCTATAATCCAGCATATATAATTATGTACTATATGCCACATATCATATATAACACTTTTCCCACCCATATAAGGCTCTGCGAGTATATAACCGAACATATATAACGTAGTCGTTATAGCGACTGGCTACGGGCTGGACAACCGAGAGGTCGGAGTTCAAATCCCGGTAAGGTCAAGAATTTTCACTTCCCCATGTCGTCCAGACGGGCTCTGGGGTTTACCTGACCTTCTATACCAGTGATTCTCAACGGCCGGGCCGCGGCCCAGTAGTGGGCCATTACAACTGGACGAATCTACAGATATTCAGAACAGCAGCATTTTACTTACGTATGTACGATATATTGACCATGATGAGAGTGACATGAAGGAAGACATTTTAAGTGTTTCTGAATTACCTACGCACACTACCAGCAGTGAAATTTTCAAAGTTTCAAATGGTTTCGTTGAAGAGAGAGGTCTCGAATAGAAAAATTGCGTTGGAGTTTGCACTGACGGCGCTGCCTGTCTTACAGGTAGAAATTCAGGTTTGGTCACTAAAATTAAGGATATGGAGGGCAATAACTTAGTGTCAGCGCACTGCTACATTCATAGGCAAAACCTGGCCTCCAAAGAAATGGCACCTGAGCTTAATGAAGTCCTGTCTCAATCTGTTAAGATTATTAATTATATAAAAAATAGTGCTTTAAATACAAGAGTGTTAAAAGCATTGTGCGATGAAATGTGCTCTGATCATCAAAATCGTCTTTTCCATTCGGAAGTTCGTTGGTTGTCCCGCGGTAAAGTTCTCAAGAGGTTATATGAACTCCGAAAGGGAGTCGAGCTCTAATTGATAAGAAAAGTAACCTGTCCTATTATTTCCAGGATAAGAAATGGGTAGCCAGGCTGGCGTATCTCAGCGGCATATTTTCTTACATGAACGAGTTGAATTTAAAACTTCAAGGTTCAGATACAACAATATTTAATGCGAGGAACAAGATCGAATCATTCAAAAAGAAACTCAAACTCTGGCTTAATATGATTGCAGAAGGAAACAATGAAATGTTTCAGTCGTACTCAGGTTATATTGTGGAAGCAGATGATTTCTATTCACAGAATTCAGTTTCAGATATTATTGCAGCCCACTTGAAGATGATGTTGTCGTTTGAAAAATATTATCCCGAACATGAGGATCGCCGGAGGCAAAATATGTGGACTGTGAACCCTTTTGTTGAACACAAAGAGATAGCCCTTTCCTATGAAGTAACCCTTCAGCTTACTGAATTATCATCGGACAAAGGACTGGAAAGCACTTTTAATACTGCGAGTAATTCGAAATTCTGGATAAGAATGAAAAATTAATATCCAAATTTACATGAAATAGCAGTGAGGTTTCTTCTTTGTTTCTCCACCACGTATCTTTGTGAAACTGCATTTTCTGCCATGACTGTGCTTAAAACGAAACAGAGGAACTGCCTGCAACTTTCTGACTGTCTCCGTTTGGCTCTCACTTCAATTCATCGCAGAATTAATAATCTAACGGGCTGAAAACAGAAACAGAAATCTCACTAGCCTAACTAAAACCTTCCAAACTCAGTTGTGATAAAAGAAACCAAGTTTAACTTTCCAGTAACTTATAATTGCTGTGTTAAAGTGCTGCGTCTTTAAAATAAAAATATTAATTAGTGTTGGAAGTAGTGTTTAGAATTGAGAGATTCATACATTTTTATTTATCAAATTACATACTTTACATATATAATTATTTGGCGTGTGTATGTGATAATAAGTGTTTCGCCGGCAAGTTGACATCCTTCTGCTTCTTCCCCTACTCAGCTGACTTCTATGGTGAGTTACAATGCATAAATATTTTTCTCACTGCCGTTTTTTTCAAACCAACATCATTAAAAACAACTTAATAGTACAATAATCAATTTTACGCTGAATAACATAAGTTTCTGGTGATCAGCATGGGATATGTCAATGAAAATTAGCACAAATAAATTTAATGATGTTGGTCTGAGGAAACTACAAAATGCTACAAGATTTCATTAGTTCAGTGATTGATAACTAATTTAAATATAATTTTATGTTTGTCAACATGCCACACCGTATACATAAGTGTACTAATACTCTTTATGATTATGCTATAATTAATTACTANTTGAGAACCACTGTTCTATACAATGGGTACCGGAAGGGGGAGGAGGGTTCCTTGGGGGCAAACCGGCCGGGTCCTGAAGCTGACCACTCACTTCCAACTAGTGGATCCATACATCCACTTCCCTATACGTCCTCCTGGCGTAGTGCTTCATTAGTTAAGCACAGGGACAACTTTACCTTTTTTACCTTGCATGTTTAAATTCTCCACCCATGTGTGAATACTGAAGGTCACCTACTGAATGTAAGTCACTAGGTAACAGCGACGTGGTTTCCAAGAAAATTTAGGCGAACTTATGTCAGAATTCGCGCTGTATATCCAAATGCATCTATCCTCTCGATCTATGCGACTGTATTTTAATCTGTATTATGTCTCATCAAAGAGAGACCAACTTCCTTATCCCATTTTAATATGTACGTATTACCTCGAAGGCGCATTAAAACCGAGAAATGGGACTCGGAAGCCTTCCCATAATTCCAACTTATTAGATAAAACGTCACTGGCTTATTTCCGGTCCTCCCTGCTGCTGGAATCTCAGATAACAGCGAATAAATTGCTTACAAATCACAAACACCGTCCTTTATTCCATCTTCTGGAAAGTAGCGATAAGTTCGGAAGGATGTGGTTACAGCACGGAAATGGTTCTATTATTGTCTCAACCTAGACACATCGCACCCTCCTTCTCATTTATTTTAGCCGTAATAGTCTGTTCTAAGAGTGCTTCATGAGGTGAGATAGAATCGGATGAACCCATTGTGAGCAATTTTACGGCTTTGCATGTGAAGGCGGCTTATAAAGCGGAGCAGTAACATAACTATAAGATTTGTGAAATTCATTAAATATACACTTCAAATATTTAGTGCTAATTTGGAGGTGCATTTTTTTCAATTTACCTAATCCTTGCCGCCATCTATGAACCGAGTGTCTAGAAAAATGTGGGAACCTCAACGACTCACAACCCTATGGGCCTCCACGGCCTGTTACAGGGATACCTTTACTTTATTTACTTTTAATGTGTGCATATGAAATATTATCTTTCGGAAATTGATGCTTTTTATACTATTTCCAATATGTCTTTCCTCTGAAGTGTTACAGACTGTCATGATAAATGGGTTCCTTTTCACAACGCAATGGCGCGTCCTCACATTAGAGGAGAGGGCAGCTGTGACTATACTGAGTAAGCAGACGCGAACAGACGACAAGATGTGAACCTCCAGTTTGGCAGATTAGCGGGGTCTACCAATCTTTCACCATAAACACAGCACATGTTACGCCGGCTGGTTATTTGAAAAACTTACAAAACCATAGAACAATATATGAACTATGTAACTATATGCTATATAAAACTGCCACATGTAAGGGTAACTATTAGACGGGGTATGAATTGGCTGAATTGGATTTATTGACCACTTACAAGCACCACTTGGAACTAAACGTAACTACAGCGCTACCGCTGATCTACACACTCTACAGTTCACTGTTGTACACGCTAGTGTCCTCAGTCTGTTACACTCTCCACTAGTCGTTTCCTGGTAGAGGATTTTAACACAGGAACTATAAGAGTCTCGCTGCAATTGCACACACCAAATATAGCGGTACTACAGCGCACACAAACTTTTCTCTTCACAGCCGGACTTTCAACTCTGAACTGGACTCTCTAGGCTCCTCCAGCATCCGCCAACTGCCGACTCCGCAACTCTCTCGCTGGCATCTTTTCCCAATCACCTTCGACTGCCGTCTCAACACACTCAAAAGTCAAAGTCACATTGCGACTGACGGTCAGTCAGTCAGTCAGTCAGTCAGTCAGTCAGTCAGTAAGTCTTGATGTAGAGCCAAATCTGGGGCTCATGATCAGATATTTATTACTGTTTGACAGTTACGGTCTTGTTTTTGTGGGGGCGCCTTCTCTGACGAGAGGACGGATCTGTCTTTTGTATATTCTTCTGGCCCTTCCCAGCGCAGTCTTTCTCGGGTCGGAGTCCCTTGGTACTCGAGACCATATATTACTGTCCAAATGTGAGACTTCCCTTTTCGTCGCCTCCTACGTCTCGCAGAGTCACGATGGAGGTATTCGACCCCGCCTCAACACGGGACCGCCTCTGTGTTCTAGTGGCCACAGTTCCTGCCTACAGATCCAGAGGTACGGGTTAGATTCCCGGTGCCACCAGATTTTCTGAAGAGACTCCCTCAGTTATTCTCGTTATATAGCATCGGAGCGGTCCCAACAGAAAATACAGTTTCATAACAATTCATTTATTGTTATACATGTGTGTTTACCTCGCCGTTGCATAGAAACGGTAGTTCTTCTAGTGTTGCTTGCGTGTTCATTTATGCGGGAACCTGTTTGCCTAGTAGTTGCCTAGCAATGCGCAGCTACTCTGGCACCGCTATTTCGGCTTTCAGGCGTTATGTCACAACACTATAGAATGTGTACGGGCGTTAAACCTCGGCTCTCACGCTGCTAGAACAATACAGACTAAAGTGTTGGAGAGCAGGGTGCTCAGGAGAAACTTTGGACCTAAGAGGGAGGTATCAAGAAGGGGTTGGGGAAAAGTGCATGACTAGTACTGTTCACAAAACATTATTAGGGTGAACAACACAACAGCATTAGATGTGCAAGAATGTATCACGCATGGAGGAGACGAGAAACGAGTATGTTTCATAGCGAAAATCTGAAAGGAAATTACTACCTGGAAAACCTCGATTTAACTGGGATAACATTAAAATGAAGAGTTCTATCTTCTGATATATAACGCCGTGTAGTCTGTTGAAAGTCGACCGACGTTTCGGAGGAACATGTCGCACGCATCTTCAGCAGCTCTGCTTGCTGCCTGCTTCATGCTGGTCTCTTGCTTCACTTATTCTTCGACCCTGGATATGGAGGCGACATGCGCCTCCGAAACACCGGTTGACCTTCACCGGACTGCATGACGTTATATCCCAGAGGACAGAATTCTTCAATTTAATAATATCATCTCCATGTTAAGTGGGTTCCTGTCACCACGGCATGGCGCATCCTCAGGTTGCGGATGGAGGAGGCGCCCTCCAGTTCTGGAGGGAAGCTGCGAATATATTCAATATGCAGTCGCGGACAGCCGACAAGGGGTGGCCCTCCAGCTTGGGGGTTGGGCGTGGGGCTAACAACTCCTCACCGTAAAAAATCAATGTTACGAAAATGAACACAAAGCCTCGGATCTGGACGGATTCTTTGGATAAACGACCTAAGCTAATGAAAATGGATATGATATTTGGCACTTGGAATGTACGAAGTTTGTATAGGGCAGGTTCGCTCAGGGCAGTGGCAGAAGAAATCTTAAAATATAAGTTAGATATAGCGGGAGTATAGGAGGTCAGATGGGATGGAGGTGGCATCGCACCAGCAGGAGACTATACATTTTTCTGTGGAAAGGGGAAAGAAAATCATGAGTTAGGTACAGGTTTCTTCGTACATAAGAGAATGATATCAGCAGTTAAGAGGGTAGAATTCGTTAGTGATAGAATATCATATATAATACTAAAAGGTCGCTGGTGTGATATCATTGTTATAAATGTTCACGCCCAAACAGAAGATAAGATTGATGACATAAAGGATAGATTCTATGAAGAACTAGAACATGTATCTGACAAATTCCCGAAGTACTCTATGAAAATTTTGTTAGGAGATTTCAATGCCAAAGTAAGGAGGGAAGACATTTTCAAACCAAAAATTGGGAATGAGAGTTTGCATGAAATTAGTAATGATAATGGAGTTACAGTTGTAAACTTTGCCACATCAAAAAATCTGACTGTCAAAAGTACAATGTTCCCACATCGTAACATCCATAAATTTACTTGGATATCTCCTGATGGGAAGATACACAATCAAATAGATCATATTTTGATAGAAAGGAGACGGCACTCAAGTATACTTGATGTCCGATCATTCAGGGCAGCAGATTGTGATACTGACCACTACCTGGTGGTGGCAAAGGTTAGGGAAAGACTGGAAGTGAGTAAACAAACAACACACAGAGTTCATATGGAGAGGTTCAATCTCAAGAAATGAAATGAGGTAGAGGATAAAGAGGCGTATCGTGTTGAAATCTCAAATAGGTTTACAGCTTTGGAAAACTTGGACAGAGGTGGATGTTAATAAAGCTTGGGAAACTATTAGAGAGAATATAAAAATGTCTGCCAAAGAGAGTCTAGGTTATTATGAACCGAAGAAGCATAAGCCATGGTTCGATGAAGGATGCTCAAAATTATTAGATCAAAGAAAGCATACCAAATTGCAATCGTTACAGGATCCAAACGAGTTAAATGGGGATAATCGGAACAATATAAGATGTGAAACCAGCAGGCATTTCAGGAACAAAAAGAGGGAATATCTGAGAGACAAAATTGATGAGTTCGCAATGAACAGTAAGAACAAGAACATTAGAGACCTGTATAGAGGAATGCATGACTTTAAGAGGAGTTACCAGCCTAGCAGTAACTTAGTGAAGGATGGGAATGGTGTTCTGCTTGCAGATTCCCACAACATTTTGAATAGGTGGAGGAACAACTTCTCTCAGTTATTGAATGTACATAGGGTCAGTGCTGTAAGGCAGACAGAAATCCATACAGCTGAGCCGTTAGTACCTGATCCTAGCCCTTTTGAGTTTGAAAGTGCTATTGCAAGATTGAAACGGTATAAATCGCCAGGTAGTGATCAAATTCCGGCAGAACGTATTCAAGCAGGGAGAGAAATATTACGTTCTAAGATCCACTATCTAATTACTTCTATTTTGCATAAGGAAAAAGTGCCTCATCGGTGGTAGGAGTCTATTATTGTACCAGTTCACAAGAATGGTGATAAAACTGACTGTAGTAGTTATCGGGGGCTATCACTGCCAACAACTTCATATAAAATTTTGTCCAATGTTCTTGTTTCAAGGTTAAGTCCATATATAGATGAAATTATTGTGGATCATCAGTGTGGGTTTCGACGTAACAGATCAACTACAGATCAAATCTTTTGCATTCGCCAGATATTGGAGAAAAAATGGGAGTACGATGAGACAGTACATCAGCTATTCATAAACTTCAAGAAACCCTATGATTCAGTTAGGAGGGAAGTATTGTACAATATTCTAATAGGGTGTGGGAAAGCGGCCTCCGTAGTCTAGAGGTAACGTTCCCACCTCATGACTCGTAGTACGCGGGTTCAAATACCCGGCGGAGGTCGTCGAATTTTTAAGGGCGGAAAAATTCAGGGAACAAGTCCTCCGGGAGGGACTTTAAGCCGTGGGTCCCGTGTCGTAGCTTTACGGCACGTAAAAGAACCTCATATCTCCNTAGGATATAGAGACTGGTAGAAATCATAGAGGGAAGCACAATGGACCAATACAGGTCAAAGTGCATGGGGAAACCCACCCTCTCTAAATAACTACCTAATAGGGTTTGGGATATTTAGGAACAACGATAACAGATCGAAACCTGATTCAGGAATAAATTAAGAGGCGATTGAACTCGGGTAATGCTTGCTATCATTCAGTCCAGAACCTTTTGTCTTCTTGTCTGTTGTCCAAAAACATAAAAATTAAAGCATACAAAACTATAATCTTGCCTGTGGTTCTGTATGGGTGTGAAACTTGGTCTCTGACATTAAGGGAGGAACATAGACTGAGGGTGTTTGAGGACAGGGTGTTGAGGAGAATATTTGGACCGAAGAGAGATGAAGTGACAGGAGCTTGGAGAAAACTGCATAATGAGGAGCTTCATAACTTGTACTCTTCTCCAAGTATGATTAGAATCATCAAGTCGAGGAGGATGAGGTGGGCAGGTCATGTAGCACGAATGGGGGAGACGAGAAATGCATACTCGTATAACATATTGGTGGTAAAGCCAGAAGGAAGGAGACCACTTGGAAGACAAAAGCGTAGGTGGGTGGACAATATTAGATTGGATCTTAGAGAGAGCATGGGATGGTATGGATTGGATAGATTTGGCTCAGGATAGGGACCAGTGGAGGCTCTTGTGAACATGGTAATGAACTTTCGGGTTCCATAAAATGCTGGGAAATTCTTGAGTAGCTGCAGAATTAGCGGCTCCTCCAGAAGGGCTCAGCTCCATGAGTAAGTAAGTAAGTAAGTAATATTATCCTCTCCTTTAAACCTATGTTTTCCAGGTTTCATAACCACGGCTGTGAGATCCTCAGGTCCTACACAGTATTAAAATGAAACATAAAGAAATGGGTGGGATGGTACGGACTGGATTCAACCGTTCGGTTCCATGTGAACTTTCGGACTCCTTAAAATGTGGCAATTCTTTATGTGACTGTGGGATCCTGATAAGGGTCCTGTTCCATGGAGTCAGTCAAAATGTTAAATGCAGGTGAGGGGGAGAAAGACAAGTGTCTCTGTTGAGACAATGAGAGAGACAAGGAAGAAGGGAGTGAAGAGGCTCCAATTATTGCGCACTACAGTAAGATTCCTGGCGATCTACAGCAAAGCGCCGAGGAGAATGTTTCGTTCCAAGAGTCAGAAATTAACGAGAAGCCCAAGAAACAGTAATAATGAGGATCATCATTATTGGCAATGTTCACGAAAGAAAATTAGGGCGACCAAGTCGAGGAGGCTGAGACTTACAGGCGCTGCAACACGCTTGGGACTTACAGACTGAAATTTGAATCGGCAAAGCTAAAGAGAAAAATTGCGAGACCGATGAATAGATGGAAAGCTAATGTGAAAACCGAAGCAGTTGTGGGGGTGTAGACTGGATTCAGCTGGCTCAGGATATAGTACTGTATTAAGTTACTGTGAATGAGTAAATTAGGTTTCGTGTTGAAGAAGAATGCGGGGAGTTCCGTCAATAACTGAGTGATTATTAGCGCCTGTCTGTTCCATCGTGTTGGTCACGTGGTGCAGTACATTTTCATGACGTAACGAAACCTAACTTAACATAATTTAATCTATCCCGGGCTGATACATGTATGTAACAAGCAAGGGGAAACGGGCCTACGTGTGGAGCTGAATTCGTTGTCTCATTCAGGCAAGTACAATATTTCATTACAATTTATCTCGAAACAGCGTGTATTAGTGACCGTAGACGGGGTTTGGATTGGTGAATAGATTTACTGGATACTCACAGGTCGTAATTACACTGCAAACATTACTGTTACTGTAACATGTATAATAATGTATTCAACGGCTGCTTGCTTAATCGTTGCTTGGTTACGAATCTTAGCTTGTTATCACTTTAACTATTGAGCTGCCTTCTGAATTCTCTTACCAGCGAATCTCCCGAATTCACGAATCCACTGTCTGCTAGGCGGCCAGCATTGAAGACACCGCATTGAATAGTTAATTGTCTTCTGCTGGCCCGTTAGTTTTCACTGGAATCTTGTGTTTAGCGATTCGTTACCTGGTAGCGACTTGCTTGTTGCTATCTGTTGTAGCGGGAACGTGATTTCTGGGCCGTTACTCAGCAACGTCCTTTAGATTTCATCATTACAATCACGATGCCATTCGACGCTATGACATGGGAAATGAGAGAGTGTCTTTAAAGGCACTAAAAACGTTCTTAACTTGTCCATTCAAAAATGTTGTATCAATATTTTAGTAATATTACTTTCCTTCTAAGGCACCTTGTACCCTCCCTCCTATCCAGACGCACAATGATCAAGGCAAAGTTTCCAGATGTTGGCTTGAGACTTTCAAATACCTGACTGCATGAGCAAGGATGTAGAAGAGGCAACGTAACGCCTCAGTTCCAACTCGGTGTAAACAGATTTCATGTGCTCAGTCCTTGGGTAATGGTAATTAGTTAATTAATAAATCCTCTATAACATCCTGGCTGATAATTACATTCCATTTCGTTGATGACGAACTTCATGGATCCTGGAAAAACGACAAATCCTTGTCACCCTGACATATCTGTCTGCCGTCAGTCGCTTACACATAGCAACCCACTTTGCGGCTGCGGGACACCTTCTGGTTCGAATCTTCCACAGCCGTGAAAAGTCGACGGACGAAAGTTCATTTGTTACATAACATAAATAACATATAGTTACTATAGGATTCTGACGATGGTGTATAACACAGAGAGATATTGGGTTTTCAGACTTTATCCATCGTCCTGGTTTTTAAGAGCAAGCCTCAATCACTGGATTGAGGCTAGCTCTTTCTAAGGGACCCAACAGAATAGGTGTTTTCCCCTCACCTGAGGACGGAAACAGATCCAGTTTCCGAAACGTCGTGTTTTTATTAGTTATCTTAAAAAACCAGGACGATGGATAAAGTCCGAAAACCCAATATCTCTGTGTATAAATAACATAAACATGCAACAGATCTGAAACATTAATTTTAAAGCCCATTAATTAATTGTATACACGTACTGAAGAACAGCCGAATCTCGTGTTTCTTATATGTTAATGCAGTCAAAAACCATTCCTCACTTTAAAAATATGAATATAATTCAAAATGAAATCAGTTAGGGGCAAGAATGACGTTTAGAATTTTGTCAAAACAAGTGGACATCAAGCATATACATACTTAGGAAATTAAATCCTTGCACCTTCAGAACTGCACTGCCTCACTGATCAATAAACTGGATTCGAGAGTCTTCAATCGATTCCACGTACGGCATTAATAATTGATTACTTTGCCCCGGTAAAGACATAAATACGTGTATATGGAGTGGTAAATTCGGTCAGTCCACTGATTTCAGATGCAGAGCGCTTGAACGAGATTTTGCCGAAATAGTATAGTTGCCTGCTTCGAAGAACATCGTCTGCAAGTTTATATACGAACCCTCATCCCATGATAAATGCGACCTTCACTTCGCATGTCCCTATACAGAATACAGTAACGGCGCTAGGCGACATCTGCGTGCCTACACACTCCTTACAGGCAGTGGAAGTTTCACCCGTAGCCGGAGCCGCCAACAATAGTATCTCTGTCACCAGATGTCGTCATTCTCGTGATAATAGGCTTCGTATTCAGAAAACCTTTCTGACTACCAGATTTTGTGTTCCGCCAATACTGGACGTACAACTATACTAAAATATTTTAAATACAAAATGGTGATGACATAGTTAACAGGGAAGCTACTGTGCAGGCGCCCTCAACATGCGCGTCTTGCAGAAGTAATCAGAATAAATGAAATAATTAGGTCTACCATTAATACTTTCCTTATAATAAACATTATATTCGCATGCGGCTTTTCATTTCGAATTAATACTTAATTAAACTGATGAGAAGAAAAAATATACGCCTATATAATACTCCAAATTCATTTTCGGTGCTATTACACAATAAAGCATAACTGAGGCCGATCACAGTGGCCACGCGGTCTAAGGCATGAACTGTCTGCGCTCTCTCGGACGCTGGGATCGTGGCTTCGACCCCACTGAGGGCATGCGTGTTTGATGTGTGCATGAGCTTATTCTGTGTTTGTGTTGTCCTGTCTGTAGGTAGCGGCCTTGCAACGGGCTGATCACTCGCCCAAGGAGTCCTACCGTCTGTGAAAAATTATTACGAAATTGAATAAGAGGCCTGGAAGAGCCACTGCAAGGAAACCATAACTGAATATAAATAAATTACTTCTAAGGCACACTGTAACAGGCATTTACACTCACATCCAAAATAAATCTGATTTCAGTGCTATATACATTCAGCATATCCTTTTGCCCCTTACTTGCGATTGTATTCAGGATTCAGTGTTAGGAACTGTACATATAGCAACAAACTCCATAGCCTGTAGTCCGCAAGCGAACTATACCGACCGAGCGACCGCAGCGCAACGAATCCCTACGGTCGTTATTTTCGGTTTTCTAGACCGGAGCCGCTACTTCCTTGAAACAGCCCTTCAATTATCCTCACGAGGCTGAGTGGACCCAGTTCCAGACCTACTATATCTTCAAAGAATGTGGTAGCGTCGGGAATCGAACCCGGAACCTCTGGATCTGTAGCGACGAGCTTGACCGCTAGACCATTTAGTTACCAGTATCTCGAATACCGGAAGACTTACCGGAAGAGAGAATTTGAAATACAATGCGTGGTTAACTTTCATATCTTTCTCTGCAACAGATATTTGCCGACTGAGCCTCCATACATGTGCAGAAATGCATGCAGGTACTCGTATAAAGTGGCCATTAAAATCGTCCACTCCAAATTAAAATTGACAGGGACCGACAATTTCTTCCCGTAAATTTGTCCAGCATCGAGTTTAATGAAAATCCGTCCAGAAGTTTTCTAATTGTTTCATGCTTCTATATATGAACGGAGTCAGTGAAGGTAACGGGCGCTGTACAAAAAGGTGAAAGTGCATAAAAGCTGTTGCTTCGATTGTTACATTTTGGTACCAAGCATTTTCTAATAAACGACGAAGAACAAGAACATCAGTGCTTCTCAGTGCAAACCATTCCACTCGCATGGCAGATCCGGCTACAGGGACAAAGGAACAGACAGCTGAAGCCTTTTGAGACGAAGCAGAACTACTACACAAGAAGCAATGGCAACTACGTGTATATGGCAGATGTCAGAGTCCCACTTGCGTAAGCTTATGTGACGATGCAGGAATAAACAGGAAGGACTTCATGACAATTTCGAATTTTGGCATCCAAAATAAAAAAAAACAGACTATATTGTATTAATTTCAATTAAATATGCTAACATTCTCTTTATATTTTGGCAATTGTATATTATTAATTTTTAATATTATGTTTTTTTGAGGTTGAAAGACAGATAAAATAAGATTTGATGTTTTACGGATTTTCATCATCATCAGTAATCTGTCAAGAGGACAGGTCCACAGTCTCTTTCAAAACAATTCCTCCATTTAATGCGATCTAGAGCTTTCTCCTTCAAATGACAGTAACCTCTTCTGTCCCCAAGGTCATCCAGCATCTTCTTACGTCTTCTTCCTCGTCTTCTTGTCACTTCTATCCGCCCATCTATCTTTCCTTCGATAGCTTCTTTTAGAAGGCAGTTTCTGCGTAAAACATGACCAATCCAATTAGCCTTCCGTTTTCTTATTTCATGTAGGATATTCCTCTGCTCACTGACTCTAATTAACACTTCTTCATTTCTCACATAATCGGTCCAACTGATCTTCTCCATTCTTCTCCAACACCACATTTCGAAACTTTCCAGATGTTTCTGATCTACTGCCCTAAGTGTCCATGTTTCAGCCCCATACAGAGCTATGCTCCAAATGTAGCATTTCACTAGTTTCTTCCTCAAATTTAAGTCCAATTTGCTGGTAAAAAGATTCTTCTTCTTGCTAAATGCAGCTTTTGCCATGGCAATCCTGGATTTAATTTCACAAGTACACCTTCCATCATCTGTTAACAAGCTACCCAAATATTTAAAACATTTCACATTCTCCACTTGTTTTTGGTCTATCTTTATTGTGACTGGGGTTGGTTGTCTCGAAATTTTCATTACTTTTGTTTTCTCCACATTCATTTCCATGCCATAGCACCTTCCAATTTCAATTAGTCTATCAATCATGCCCTGTAGCACAGTTTCTTCCTTAGCCATTAACACAAGGTCATCTGCATATTTCACAGTTTGAATAATTTGCCCTCCTACTTTGAAGTCACCGAGCCCATCCAGAGCTTCCTTGGTAAGGCATTCGCTGTACAAGTTGAACAGAATTGGTGATAAACAGCATCCTTGTCGAACTCCTCTTCCAATCTGCACACTTCCTGTCTCCCCCCTGTCCAGTCGTACTCTAACTTTCTGATCCATGTACAATTTGCTAATCAATCTTCTTTCATGCCAATCGATACCTGTTTCTTTCAGGATCTGCATTAATTTGGTCCAGTTTACCCGGTCAAATGCCTTCTGCCAGTCTATGAAGCAAACACACAGTTCTTCATCTATCTCCAAAGTTCGTTCCGCTATAATTCTCATCATCCCAATTGCATCCCTGGTTCCTTTTCCTCTTCTAAATCCAAACTGATCTTCTCCAAGTACATCCTCTATTTTCCTTTCAATTCTTCTTTTAAGTATCTTTGCTATTATCTTTGCTGTATGTGCAATAAGACTTATTGTGCGATGGTCGCTGCATTTTGTAGCTTTTGTCTTTTTCTTTAAGGCAATCATTGTAACTTCTGTAAAGTCCTTGGGCCACTCTCCACTTTCATATATGGTGTTCATTAGTTTTGTCAGTGTTTTCAAACCACCTTCTCCCAGTAACTTGAGCACATCTCCAGGTACATCATCATCTCCTGTAGCCTTTCCCTTCCTCATTTCCTTGATAGCTTTTTCCACCTCACTTTGTAAAATATATGGTCCTTTCTCGTCTGTATCTACTTCTTCTTCCGGTTCAACTTCTAAGGTTTCTGGCCGATTAGGTCGATCATATAGTTCTGAAATATAATTTTCCCAAATTTTCAGCACTTGCCTCTGATCTACTATTCTATTCCCCTGGGAGTCTTCGATGCCAACATTTTGAATCCCATGATTCTCTTTCCATCCTAGTTCTTTTGTCTTCATGTACATCAAATCATAACGGCCTGTTCTTTGAAATTCCATAATCTCATTACATATCTTCTCAAGATATTCCTTTTTGGCCCTGTCCGTGGCTCTTTTCAATTCATTCCTCAGTCTCCTGTATTTCCTCCTGCCTTCTTCATTGTTGACATTCTTCCATTTCCTTCGCTCCTCCATTTTACTCATCATCTCCTGTGTAACCCATGGTTTTCTTGCTATCTTCTCAACTTTACCTACCAAATCACTGATAGTATCTAACATGCATTCTTTTATATCGTTCCACTGCGCTTCAGCATTTCCGCTTTCACCTTCAATTGCACCGAGTTTCTCTTCTAGAGTCTCTTGCACGCTTTGTCTTTGAGCATATAACTTCTCCAAATCCCATCTGGGTCTGCGCTTTCGAAATCCTATAATTTTCTTCAACCTGGTTCGGAACTTGGCAACCAGCAAGTTGTGGTCAGAGTCAATGTCTGCCCCAGGAAGCGTCTTCACATCCTTCACACTGTTTCTGAATCGATGTTTCACAAGGATGTAGTCCAGCTGATGCCTCTTCCAATCCCCAGGTGCCTTCCATGTGTAAATTCTTCTCTTTGGCTTCTTGAACCAAGTGTTGGTAACAATCAATCCATTTCGTTCACAAAAGTCAATAAGCATTTGACCTCTGTGATTCCGTCTTCCTAGTCCATGTGATCCAACAATATTCTGATATGGTTCATCTCCAACAATGCTGTTCCAGTCTCCCAATATGATGCTGTTTGTGTCTCCTCTTCCATCTTCCTGAAGAATTTCTTCAATTGTGTCATACACTTTTTCCACTTCATCGTCTTCATACTCTGATGTTGGCATGTTACAGATATTACGACAAACATTAAATCAAATATGGCGTGGACCATGGTCGGGTTTCTTATGCCCAACTGTGTGCATAATAAATTAAAGCACTGAATATGGAGTACATATGAGTCCTAAGGAACCACAAACTTATATTTGTGTTAACTTCTCAATTGTTATTTACTTATTGTAAAACTTCCATTTTCGCTTAAGTCGTTTATCCAGAGAATCCGTCCACATCCGAGTCTTCTTGTGATCTTTCGTAACAAGCTTATTATTGTGGTAAGAAGACATTAGACCCATGCCCAACCCCCCCCCCCAGATGGAGGACCATCCCTTGTCGGCTGTCCGCGACTGCTTATTCAATATATTCGGAGCTACCTTCCATATCTGTATGCCGTATTATGCCGTGGCGACAAGGGACCCACCAAACATTAAAATGGATCTTACAGAGATAGGATGGGATGGTATGGACTGGAGGGACTAGTAGAGGGCTCTTGTGAACACGGTAATGAACTTTCGGGTACCATAAAATGCTGGGAAGTCCTCGAGTAGCTCCACAATCGGCGGCTTCTCAAGAAGGCCTTGGCCCCATGACTGAGTGAATACTTCAATTTCATTTATTTATATTTACTGGGACTGAAAGAACGTTTATGCAGTAATGTAGTCACATCTGAACATAGCCGCGGGCCAGCGAGTTGTCAACACTGCTCCATGGCACGCTCTTCGTAGGCGAAATTCGGTGGGCCTCAACTAAAACCTTGTTGCGGGCACTGACCCGAAGGGCGCAATGAGGAGGGTGGCTGGGAAAGCTTTCGTCCCAATTTCGCACACTTCCCATCAACCAGCGTTCTGAGGGACAAAAGAACTTACACAAAGGCATTCGATATTTATTGAAGACGCGCTTCCACTTAGCTATGCACAGCACTGCTGTGCTCAGTTTCACGCAACAATGGAGTGAATGTACGAGTAAGCACGGCCTAGTAAGCGGGAAGCTTATTTCACAATGAAAAATGGTGCAAACCGTTAATAATGTAATTCAATGCGATCTACTTGATTATCTGAATTTATATTAACTTAAGTCTATGTTAACCGTGCCAGGCTGCAGGGAGAATGGTCATGCTGGAAATGATCATGTACCGTATTCCAAACATACTGTAACGAATTCTGCGTAGTAAAATATCTCCATAAAGCCGAGTCCTTCTTGAGAAGCCGCCAGTCGCTAAGCGACTCAAGCATCTCCCAACAGTGTACTGAATCCGAAGGTTCATTACAATGTTCACCGATTAATGTGAGGAAGACGAAGGCGTTTCACTTTCTTAACCGAGTTGGTAATGGTCATCTTGATCTCGGATAGTCGAGGTCCCAAGCTGCATTTCAAAATGGTTAGTTGTTCTAGGTCCGTTCTTCTGGCCCAGTACTGGGGAAGACGCCGATCGAAGTTTCCCGGTGTCTGGTATTCCAGTGCGTAGCAAAATACCACATTTACCTACAGTTTTTACAAGCTTAACATGCAGATTACTGACTGCTGTCAATTGCATTAAGTGTAAAGGTAAAACTATCCCTGAAACAGGCCGTGGAGGCCCATAGCCTTGTGAGACGCCGAGGCTCCCATATTCTCTAGACAGTCGGCTCACAGATGGCGGTAAGGCTGTCAGCCTTACGCATCTGCCACTCTTTACCCTCCCCGGAAGATTCCTGGTACTCATTTCTGTTAGAGGCTGAGCCGACCCAGGGCCATAGTGCAGCTGGAAGGTTTAGGTCAACTGTAGAATCCCGCGACCTTCCGACTTGCAGCACAGTGCCTGAACCAACTGTGCGACCACATGCCCCCTTACATTGTGTGTGTCTGATATATACGCTAGCAGCTTTTAAACTTGCGTTCTTATTACCTTACTTACTTACTTACTCATGGAGCTGAACCCTTCTTGAGGAGCCGCCAATTCTGCAGCTACTCAAGAATTTCCCAGCATTTTATGGAACCCGAAGGTTCATCACCGTGTTCACAAGAGCCTCCACTGATCCCTATCCTGAGCTAGATCTATCCAATCCATATCATCCCATCCTATCTCTCTAAGATGAATTCTAATATTGTCCACCCACCTACGCCTTGGTCTTCCCAGTGGTCTCTTTCCTTCTGGCTTTCCAAGCAATATCCTATACGCATTCCTCGTCTCCCCCATTTGTGCTACATGACCTGCCCACCTCATCCTCCTTGACTTGATCATTCTAATTATACTTGGAGAAGAGTACAAGTTATGAAGCTCCTCATTATGCAGTTTTCTTCAACCTTCTGTCACTTCATCTCTCTTCGGTCCAAATATTCTCCTCAACACCATGTTCTCAAACACCCTCAGTCTATGTTCCTCCCTTAATGTCAGAGACCAAGTTTCACATCCATACACAACCACAGGCAAAATTACAGCTTTGTATATTCGGATTTTTATGCTTTGGCCAACAGACGAGAAGACAAAAGGTTCTGGACTGAATGATAGCAAGCATTACCCGAGTTCAATCGCCTCTTAATTTATTCCTGAATCAGGTTTCGATCTGTTATCGTTGATCCCAAATATCTGAACTGTGCCACATTTTACAAACATCTGTTTCCTATCTTTCTGTCATGATTCTCCCC
>NW_019739946.1:849887-866579 GCF_002891405.2 Cryptotermes secundus
ATATCTGATGAGTGCAAAAGATCTGATCTGTAGTTGATCTGTTACGTCGAAACCCACACTGATGATCCCCAATAATTTCATCTATATATGGACTTAACCTTGAAAGAAGAATATTGGACAAAATTTTATATGAAGTTGTTAGCAGTGATATCCCCCGATAACTACTATAGTCAGTTTTATCACCCTTCTTGTGAACTGGTACAATAATATACCCCTTCCACTGATCAAGCAATTTTTCCTTATGCCAAATAGAAGTAATTAGATAGTGGATCTTAGAACGTATTATTTCGTCTCCTGCTTGAAGAAGTTATGCCGGAATTTGATCACTACCTGGCGATTTATACCGTTTCAATTTTGCAATAGCACTTCCAACCTCAAAAGAGCTAGGATCAGGTACTAACGGCTCAGCTGCATGGATTTCTGTCTGCTTAACAGCACTGACCCTATGTACATTCAATAACTGAGAGAAGTAGTTCCTCCACCTATTCAAAATGTTGTGGGAATCTGGAAGCAGATCATCATTCTCATCCTTCACTAAGTTACAGCTAGGCTGGTAACCCCTCTTAAAGTCATTTATCCTTCTATACAGGTCTCTAATGTTCTTGTTCTTACTGTTCATTGTAAGCTCATCAATTTTGTCTTTCAAATATTCCCTCTTTTTGTTCCTGAAATGCCTGCTGGTTTCACGTCTTGTATTGTTCAGATTATCCCCATTTATCTCACTTGTGTTCTTATTACCTACTAAGAAAAATTAAATTTCATTACATAAAGAAGTGGACAGCAGTTATACACATTTTGAAGTAGCACTGAACACGGAAATTCTGTCAAGCCCCGCTGTAACCTGATCCAATTAAAAAACAAAGTGTTTTGTAGGACTCTTTGGATTGAAGACAGAAACATCGAATAGTCTCTGCTTACACCGAAGCGAGATTTGACAATTAAATAAATAAAAAATTGTATTTAATGAAATGAAAGAAAAGTATTTTCTGTTTGTGTTGTCGAGTGTAGGTAGCTGCCTTGCGACGGGCTGCTCATACATCCGAGTCCTACCAGCTGTCTGTATGATTCAACTTACATAATTAATTAATTCTGAATGGGTATAGGCCAGAGAGCCAAGTCCGTCAAGAAAAAGAGGCATATTTAATGATCTTTAGAGTCTGGTATTTGCAATCTCTTACAATAATAAGAAATGATGAACAGCTACGAGGTATTCAAAACAACAAAGGGACCTCTGAAGAAGAAGAAGAAGAATATATATGCTTGGAACTGACGTCACTGAGGGAGCTGCAAATGGAGTAAGGTAGCTTGACACAAAATGCCGGACGTGCAACGAGAAGCAGTGACAGTGAGACAGGATATCATTAGCTGCATCACTTTATTACGAAACGAAATGCATCAATGGAGACACCGAAATTACTGACGTCTGTGCAGGAGTTGCAGCATACTCGTAATTGTGCGTCTGTAGTACTGATGAATCCCATATTGAGTTTCGCGCCAATATACATCTACATGAATCATCGACTGGACAATCGAACGTTTATCATTGATTAGCCGTAAATTATGTACTACTGTTACACATTAATCGGAGAGACCTTTTCAATAGGATGAAACTCGCATCCGCCGCGTAGACAACAGACAGAATGATTAATCTGTTGACTGTAGTGGTTATAATACTGACCGAACTAATAAACATACTATGAAATCCATCAATTACCTAACCGTGGAACACAGTCTTTCTCGAAACAATTATTCGACTGCTCATGTAAGCACCTTCTTCCTCGAAATTGAAATACAGATTTGGGCTTCTTCAAGAAACATTGCGGCGAATATGAATTGATAATAAATGTCTCAATATAACAGGAATTTCTTGTAAGAATATGTAATTTGTAGTCTACTTGAGATTCTTCAAAGGCTGGGAAAGAATTATAAGATCATAATTCTGCAGTTTAATGCTCCACTTCACCATATGATTTCAATTTGTAATTGTTCTAGGTTAAACTCGCCAGATACACTCTCAAAGTTTAGTTCCATTCACACATCTATACTTCTATCGTCAACATATGACAGGCTTTAGCGAAGTATTTACAGACCTAGCTATGATGGCAGTCAATAAGTTCGTGGAATGGCCTCAAAGCGTCGTTGCAGTGCATTACAGAGGATAGGTTGAGGTACCATATGATGCCCTGTCGGTTCATCTCTCGTCACAGCAAGAGGCAGTTGTGTGCAAACAGTGCAAGTAGAACTACGACCTCTATTGTGACCTGCAGTTAAATGCAAGTGGCAGAAATCGAAAATGTGGCAGTTTGAACAACGGGCAAACATCAAGTTCCGCCAAAAACTAGGCAAATCCCTAGCGAAACGTTTGGCGTAGGAAGAATTGGCTGTTGCTATACGACAACGCCCCTGCACATCGCTCTGCTCTTGTCCAAGAGGAACTGACAAGGCAACAGGTCAACGTTTTGCCTCACCCTCCGTACTCACCTAATCTCGCACCCTGCGATATCTTTCTCTTTCACCGCTTGAAAGCAAAGCTACTTTGTCGTAGATTTCAGTCGTCCGAGGAGGTCGTCAATGCCACAAGAGACGCCGTACAGTAATTTCCTGTCAATATGTTTCAGCAGTGTTTCCGGCAGCTATATCAACGTTGGCAGACTTGCATAGCGGCCAACGGCAACTATTTTGAGGGCCGATGTGGATCTGTGTAAGTGTATGTGAATACCTTGTAATCATCATCATCAGTAATCTGTCAGACGACAGGTCCACAGTCTCTTCCAAAACAATTCCTCCACTTAATGCGATCTAGAGCTTTCTCCTTCAAATGACAGTATCCTCTTCTGCTCCCAAGGTCATCCAGCATCTTCTTACGTCTTCTTCCTCGTCTTCTTGTCACTTCTATCCGCCCCTCTATCTTTCCTTCAATAACTTCTTTTAGAAGGCAGTTACCGCGTAAGATATGACCAATCCAATTAGCCTTCCGTTTTCTTATTTCGTGTAGGATATTCCTCTGCTCACTGACTCTAATTAACACTTCTTCATTTCTCACATAATCGGTCCAACTGATCTTCTCCATCCTTCTCCAACACCACATTTCGAAACTTTCCAGATGTTTCTGATCTACTGCCCTAAGTGTCCATGTTTCAGCCCCATACAGAGCTATGCTCCAAATGTAGCATTTCACTAGTTTCTTCCTCAAATTTAAGTCCAATTTGCTGGTAAAAAGATTCTTCTTCTTGCTAAATGCAGCTTTTGCCATGGCAATCCTGGATTTAATTTCACTAGTACACCTTCCATCATCTGTTAACAAGCTACCCAAATATTTAAAACATTTCACATTCTCCAGTTGTTTTTGGTCTATCTTTATTGTGACTGGGGTTGGTTGTCTCGAAATTTTCATAACTTTTGTTTCTCCACATTCATTTCCATGCCATAGCACCTTCCAATTTCAATTAGTCTATCAATCATGCCCTGTAGCACAGTTTCTTCCTTAGCCATTAACACAAGGTCATCTGCATATTTCACAGTTTGAATAATTTGCCCTCCTAATTTGAAGTCTCCGAGCCCATCCAGAGCTTCCTTGGTAAGGCATTCGCTGTACAAGTTGAACAGAATTGGTGATAAACAGCATCCTTGTCGAACTCCTCTTCCAATCTGCACACTTCCTGTCTCCCCTCTGTCCAGTCGTACTCTAACTTTCTGATCCATGTACAATTTGCTAATCAATCTTCTTTCACGCCTATCGATGCCTGTTTCCTTTAGGATCTGCATTGTAATATGATGCGATAAAACCACATTCCACGAACTTAATGACTACCGCGTATATACACGTACATCAGCTATCCTTAAGAAGAATTTCCGAAGTCTGCTTGTTATGGTTTGATCACGTACTGACATCCGAAAGGCAATACATATTTTGCGTCACCGCCGTTGTCGAACTGTATACAATATAAAACTTATATAATCTGCTTATTTTTTGAACATGGCGTCGTGCTTAATTAGCGGGACAGTCAACATTTTGAAGACGATCATCACTCACTACAGATGGCCGACCACTTCCTTCGCTCTTCATGGTGAACGTCTGTTCGCCCTCCCATCTTTGGACATTCTACACTACTGTCTTACAGTTCCTTCGGTCACTAAATTTTGTCCGTAAATAGCGCATCATTCGCAATGATTTCCTTAGTACTCAGAGAATAACAGTGTGAATTTCGCAGCTGGCGGGATTATCAATAGCAGGGCACATCGTAACTCACTTTGTACAGACAAGAACAAACACTAGGTGACCAGTTATGTGATTATTTTAGAGGGCAATGAGTCATGTGACGCTACCTCGCATGCGAGAGCTCTGTCCCGGTCCTAATTCAGTTGCCTAAAATAAAGGGAGGTTACTTTTCGTATAGTAGTCGTATTAATAATTTTCTTTATAGAGTCGTTGTCTAGCAATGAACATCTACTCTGGAACAGCTTTTCCGGGTTTTAGTCGTCATGTCACAGTATTATGAGCGCCCATACCCTGGTTACATGTAATATTAATTACGCCGGTGAGTTCTTGTGAACAATAGTCTGTCATGAACTGCCGTTATTTCACGAGAAAATGCTTATTTAGAAGAGCTTCTTAAATACATACTTTGTATTTCTTCAGTATTGGATATTATGATCAGATGAACTCGCCAAGCAAAGTCCATGGTCACACACAACCTCCAGGAATATTTGTCATGAATCCTTACACATAAATTCAATGGTTCGTTAGTTAGCTGTCAAATTGAAAGTTAAATTAATATTTCGCGAAGCCGACATATTGCAAATAATAGCACAAAAAGAAATAACCTCAGACTAATATGAGAATATTTCGAAGATCTATTGTCATGCGTCTTTGAAAACCCCTATAATAAGCGCAATATCACTGTCTTTTCACAAGTCCACGTGTCCGCCATCTTGTTATTAGAAATTCTAGGAAACTGAAAAATGTGAAATTTGAATGTTCTACAATAGTACGAATTTCATGCCAAATTTTGTGAAAATATGCCAATTCTAATTGTTTGAATGCACAATACAGAGATAGAAGGGTAGTTCCAAAATTTTAAGTTAAAAGCAAGGTAAAGTGCAAAGACTGGGTGATGCCCTTGAATGGCACGATGTATAATCATTCAACTAGTTCAAAAGTTATGCACTGGAGACAGGGTAGTTCTGTTCGAACACGAGGACATTATGCCACAGAATTTCTAAAACAAGCAGACCCATGCAATTCGCATGGACTAGGCTGAACATTTTACATATCTCTGCCAAAAACGAAATGCAGAACAAGTTAAAGTGCACTGGTATCCCTGGAAACGGTGACGCGCAGGCCTGTGTCGTCAAGAGACACTTCACAATGTCATTACACATATCACGAGAGAATTAAATTGCGTTATCCGGTTCAGAGCATGGGAAGGGCACACGAAGTGCAAGAAACCGGATGTGACGTACCTGAACTCGACGAATCCCTGATGCAGGAGCAGGGCCATGAAGTCCCCCGCCATGTCATCGCGTTCTCCCGTCAGAAGTAAAATACCGTCCCAGGCCTCCGGACGGAACTCAAGTTCCAACTGCACGTGTTTATATGCGGCACGAAGTGCTGGAAACGCGAGCCAACCCTGGCCTGTGAACCGCGGTGACCTTATCTCCACATCTGAAACAGAAGAGTAGTAACATGAAAACTTCCGTTTAAAGGGCTTTAAGTGGCAACATCGTCCTCAAACTTGGGCACGGATTAAACTCTTCTTACTCCAAAGTCTCTGAAGACAAGGTGGTCGAGGGCAGCACAGAAATAACAAGCCTAGATGAGGCAGAAAAGGAGATGCTGTAACAAGAGAATTTGGGCCGGTACCCGAGCATATGTTATGCATGCAGGATCTGAGGTTTTCACAGAGGTGGATTTGAAGAGTTATATCTTTTGGTATACGACGCCGTGTAGCCCGGTAACATATCGCCTCCATCTTCAGTAACAAAGAACAAGTCAAGCAAGAAATCAGCTGCTTTCATGCTTGGCATATTCTTCGACACCGAAGATGGAGGCGACATGTTCCTCCGAAACGTCGATTGACTGCATGGCTCTTATTTTCAGTGTAATTAGTGTGGTCAAGACAAGGAGAAATTAGAAGCAATGCAATAAATCGTGAAATTCCATGTTTGAAGGATCTTATATTACAAGATAAATTTCGAAAGCAAAGAACAGTCATTCATAGCTAACAAATATTTATATTCACTTCGGATAAATAATATCCATGGGCACTGGAAATTTGCAGAAAATATTCTTTAAGGCGGCTATGGATCTGATGGGCACGGGATGGGGAGGGACGAGAGGAGTAAAGCCAGCAGAAATCAGAACTTTAAAGACATTTCGCTTCATATGCACGGTTAGGTATGAATACAGATATTGAATTACACGAGGAGATTATAACATACAGGAAGACAAGACGAGACTCCTTAGGTGGAACCGGCGAAGACAGGCGGCCGAAAGTAACATGGAATTATAAACCGAGAGGCACCAGGGCCCCCTGAAACGGAAGGGCGAAGACAAAATCACAAAAACGACTTTTGTAACAAACATAGTCTGAAATGTTACTATCGTAAAGTAATCCAGCTCTCACTACTGCGCATGCAGAATGAAGGCCATTATACTTGATCGATCTATATACTTGTATCACAAGTTCTGTACAGGTCTGTAGTTCTGCTCACCTCAACATCGGTACCATAAATGCGTTAAGACAAAAGCATTACCACAATCAACACTGTCATTCTATAATCCTGAATCTCTGAGATAAGATACAAACTCGGGAAAACTGAGATTATAGTAATTTTAGTCGTGACTACCCAAGGCGCCCGTTCTTCGTCCAGATAAGCCACTGAGATACTGAAGTTGCTTAGTTCTTACATCACACATCTTAAATAAACTCCTACATGCAACTATGTGTAATCTTTTATTATAGCAGTCTTTTATGTACATAATTAATAAATATGATAAACATATTAAATTCTTACACAACGTAATACAAAACAAACAAACTCCGTGGCTTGTAGTCCGCAAGCGAACTTGCAGTGCAAAAAATAAGATACCAAATTACACTAATTCATCATTAAATTTAGATTCAAAAGATGAAAAACTTTAACATCGCACACATTTTCTGCTGCTTAGGGCAGTCAAATGGCATTGTGATGTACGTATTCTTTAAATATCAAACAGAAATATTTATAAAAGTTTCCACACAAATCGCTTTATGCACTGTAACTTACATGGTCACTCAGCAACAGTCAGGCAAGCAAAGCTGCAGTAAAAACGAGAGACTGAAGAACTTCACACTAAACAAGTGGACATAACAAGAAGTTGCATCGGCGCATTCACACAGCGTCGAATGACAGAAAGCTTCATTTTAGGTTGCTAATTTAACGACGCTGTCTGTATCGAGACTGTAACAGTAAAACGGTGATTCATGAATATGGAACAGTTGTTGAAACGAGAATTGGAAGGGGAAACTGATATTCTCAGCGAAAGCCTGCCCCAGTGTCACTTAGTTCGCAATAAATCTCACATGGCCGTCGCCATGGAAACCCTGGCACGGCCGAATTAGACGCAGATCTGAGTGTGTGCGTATATTCCAAAAAGTTTAGGAAATGCAGTATGATACTGTAAGTGATGTTTATTTCCGTTTCGGCAAGGAAATTTCCTGTCAACTCCTACCTCCTAACGAAACTACAGGGGATGGACAAAAATATGGAAACACCGAACAAAAAACACATTACCGTGACTAATATAGTGTAGGACAACCTCAGGCTTGCAGAACTGCCTGCAGTCTCCTTGGAATACATAAATAGAGGTCCTGTATGATTTGCAAGGGAATCTTGTACCATTCTTCCTGAAAAACATGTTAAGTTCTGTTATCGATGATGGAGGTGGATAGCGCGCACGCAGATCGCTCTCCAAAACAGACCACAAAGTTTCAATAATATTGATATCTGGCGATTGTGGGGGCCATGGCAGACGTGACCTCTCCAAAACAGACCACAAAGTTTCAATAATATTGATATCTGGCGATTGTGGGGGCCATGGCAGACGTGACACTTCATCTTAGTGCTCAGGAAACCGGTCTTGGACGATGTGAGCTGTGTGAACACGGGCACTGTTGTCTTGGTAAATGGCATCACCATTAGGGAACAAAGTTTGCACCATGGGATGGACCTGGTCGCCCAAAATGGTCACATAGTCGTTGGAAGTGACGTGACCTTGCAGGGTAATGATGGGTCCGACAGAATACCACGATATGGCTGCCCATACCATGATCAAACCCCAGCCACGTTTCACTCTTGGCAGCAAACAATCTGGATCGTAAGCTTGGGATGGCGTTCTCCAGACGTAAACTCGGCCAGAAGTCGGAAACAGTGTGAAGGAGGACTCATCCGACCAAATGACCATCATCCATTGCTCCGTAGTCCAGATTTTATGACTTCGGCACCACACTGTCCTCTTAGTGGCATTTTGATCACTGATGAGTGGCTTTGGAATTGCAGTTCGTCCTGAAGTACTCTGCTTGTGGAGTTCCCTTCATACTGTTTTGGTGCTGACAGGGATTGTGAGCGTGACATTCAGTTCAGCAGTCACTTTTGCAGCTGTAGTCTTCTTATTTTTCGTCACAATCCTACGCAATGTTCGTCTGTCTCGATCACCCAACACACATTTCCGTCCACACTGGTGTTTATCGGATACGGTTTTTCCAGTCCTCCTGTATGAGGTCACAATCTTGGATAATGTGCCTCGCGAAACACCAAAAACCTCGGCTACTTTGGTTAGGGAAGTAGCCACCATACGGGCCCCAACAATTTGCCCGCGTTGGAATTCTGTTAGTTCTGACATGCTGCACTAAAAATTGCACAGAACACTGTCTCGACAACAGACGAAGCTTGCAACGTATTGCGGAGGTTGTACAGGTAGTGGTGTTGGGCAGATACGGCAGCGTCACCTACAAACGTCGGTAAAATAAACACTTCAATTCAGGCATGCATTTCACGAGGTGTTTCCGTATTTTTGTCCATCCCCTGTAGAATCAGACGTCAGTCACATCAGCCTGTTGAACCAATCTATGCCGAGGACACTACGCAACACTGGAAGATACTTGAGTGTGCATGGTTACGTAATTCCAGCAGCTTCTAAAGGCTCACAGTCGCACGTATATAACAACAGGGATCAACTTTTCACGATGCGCAACTGTATGTTGCACCCCACGGGGCAGGGACTTCCCCGACTCAGATGTTCGTGGCATTTCTTGTACAGTAGAACATTGGTTTGTTGCGGCGTAAATCCAAACGGCTTGTATGAAAAACGAATTATAACGTATTTCACTGGTATGCGTTCCACGTACACAAACACTGAGATTCTCTTTTATAAAATAATAGAGAACATTTGTACATTTTAAACATAAACGTTATATACATGGCTTTATATAACATTTATTCTGCAATAAAAGGTAAAAGAAAAGCTGTCCCTGTAACAGACAGTGAATGCCCATAGGGATGTGAGACTCTGAGGCTCCCATATTTGTCCAGACAATAGGCTCACAGATGGCGGTACGGTTTTCAGCCCTGCGCGCCGACAGGCCTTTAACGTCCAGGAAGATTCCTGGTATTCATTTCTATTAGAGGCTGAGTGGACCCCGAGGCCATAGTGCAGCTGGAAGGATTAGGTCAACCGAAAAATTCCACCTCACTGGGATTCGAACCGGCGACCTTCCGGCTTGTAGCAGAGTGCCTAAACCAACTATGCTACCGCGTGTTCGCCTATTCCTGCAATAAAATGTGAATATGTAGGTCTTACTGACGAGGGGAATTCCCCGGCTGTGGACAGTCAGCGCCGACCGGGGGCAATTCCCTGCTTCCCATGTTTCTAACGACTTCCATATTTGCTTCTAACGTTAATAGACTTGCTTGGTAATTTGGTCATATTTCCACTCATGCGAGTAGACATGGTTACACTTTGATTTTTTAATTTAAAGCACGGATTTATACAAAACAATTAAGGCCCAATACTGTCACACGTTTGGTGACCAGACATGGGCTTTGGATTCGTAATTACATTTATTGGACTCCCACAACTCGTAACTGCGTTATCGCTAATTACCCGCTCTATAACGCACTAAGTCTTTTGAGTTCATCTTTATTAGTGGTTGCCTGGTAAAGGATCCCAACATTGTCCTCTTCTGCTCACGTCGTTACTCGTTGGCGAGTGTCTCTCTTCTAACCCATGGTCGGTTGGTTAAATTGTTGCTGCAACTCGCCAGCACAGTCATTCGTGGCTTCAGTCTCCTCGAGATCCATGGCAAGGACTTTCATTCTCTCCTAGACATGCACATGTGAACAAATGGGGCCCCCTCTTCGGCGAGGGGATGGTTCGGCCTCCCTATGTAGGCGCTACGTTTGTTGCACCGCAGTTTCAGCACGAGTATATCCGCGCTGTCATGGCATCCAGGTCACTGTGGGCGTTGTGTCACTGCACTGCACTGTACAGGGGTCGGCCTCTCTATGTAGGCGCTACGTTTGTTGCACCGCAGTTTCAGCACGAGTACATCCGCGCTGTCACGGCATCCAGGTCACTGTGGGCTTTGTGTCACTGCACTGCACTGTACGGGGCTCGGCCTCTCTATGTAGGCGCTACGTTTGTTGCACCGCAGTTTCAGCACGAGTATATCCACGCTGTCACGGCATCCAGGTCACTGTGGGGTCTGTGTCACTGCACTGCACTGTACAGGGGCCGGCCTCTCTATGTAGGCGCTACGTTTGTTGCACCGCAGTTTCAGCACGATTATATGCGCGCTGTCACGGCGTCCAGGTCACTGTGGGTTCTGTGTCACTGCACTGCACTGTACAGGGGCCGGCCTCTCTATGTAGGCGCTACGTTTGTTGCACCGCAGTTTCAGCACGATTATATGCGCGCTGTCACGGCGTCCAGGTCACTGTGGGCTCTGTGCATCCTGTCACTGCACTGCACTAAATAAAATTTATATAAGGCATACAGAAGTTTCCTGTGAATGCAGGCTTGTGCAGCAGGTTATGCCTTAACTTACGCAACTACTCTGAAACTGCAGTTAGTCAGCTGAACAGTCGTAGGTCTGACCACGGCCACCTTATGTTTCCTATGCATGGATTCTCCTTGTCCAATAATGTGCACATTTGGGTTTGCATGGTTTAGGGTTAGTTCTGCTTGTATCCTGCATAATTTAAGTCGGAGTCTGAGTCTTATGTTACGACCGACGGTCAGTCGGTCAGTCTCTCTTGGAATAAAGCACCCATCTGGGGCTTACGGCCAGATTTTTATTATTGTCAGATAGTTGCGGGTTTGCTGATGTGGGTCGCTATCTCTAACGACAGACTGGTCTGTCGTCTTCAATTGCTGATGGCCGTCGTCAGTGCATTCATTCTTGGGTCCGAGCCCCGTGGGACTCGTGACGGTATTTTACTGTTTCAGATTCGAGACTTCGTTTTTCGTCGGCTCCTACAACTCGCAAGGCTACGGTGGAGGTAGTCGACCCCACCTCCACACGGGACTGCATAATTTGGCTTCAATGACTCGTTTTATAACCTCGGCACGGAGCCAATAGTAAACATTGCGTTGTTCAGCCATGGCCCACCTGTTTTCTATTGTGACGTCATGTGTCCATTACAGCGGATGTGTTTGCCTTGACGTAGCCTAGGAAAGGACGACTTTTACTGTTAAACTATTCAGGCTTTCGGTCCTCATGTCACAATATAATTGAGCATAATAATGTACAGTGAATGAGCGGATGGAGTCCATACCCAAACACGGCGTTGTCATGAATACACACCAGTAGCGATGCGCAGGGACTTTTCTTGGTAGCGGAGGCTAGGTATAGAATTTTTTAGAATATTTAGGGCAAACAAAGGAAATTACTCGAAAATGTTCAAGCCGGCGGATACCCAAATCGGCGTAAACTAAGGGCCCACTGTATTTACCCCAAGGTTCTTTACAGGACTCAGCCACTGTAAGCTTCAATCAGTGAGCAAGTCCAGCGCCTGCCAACTGTATTCCCTGTCTCTCGCTGCAACGCCTAGACGTTGGATGCAGCTACGTCCTTCCTCGGGCGATGATGCCGCTGGTTCCTCTGCCTGGGGTGCCGTCCTTACCTCTTTTCGCCTCACTTTCTTCACGGTTATCATAGTGATAGGCTGGGAAGGTAGAAGGATGGAAGGGGGGCAGTAGACAGCGTCGGTCTGGTGGCTGCGAATTTGCACAGTTCTTCTGGCAAGGTCAGGCAGAATGGTGACTAGCTTTGGCTGGGATCGGTAGAGCCGGAGATCTGGTCTTCAGGTCTTAACAGACATGGCTTAACAGGACAGAAAGCACCTGGTTGCACGCACATACAACGATCATGGAGACGTACCTCAGAGGGAGATTTTATTACGTAGCACGTCTATACTGGCACTGCTAGGTACACTTATGTCCACTTTAATAATGTGATGTACTTCCATTAAGTCACAATGGCTAAATTAATTTTCGTGGTTCACACTAATCACTAATAAGCACTGTATGTCAGCTGGCCGATGGTTAAGTGGTTAAGTTAGCAATTCCGTATGGCGCAGATTCTGCGTCCTACCTCTTGAAAAGACTGGACAACGGGCTCTCCGTAGAGGAGGCTCCTTCTGAGACGGTTGACACGTCAGGACTTCCGTCACGAGTTGCTTCCCTCGAGAGCCTCCATTGGATCATTTCGAAAACAAGGCGGTCTCAACGTTTTTACATACCCAATCTGCCGCATTTCTCAGGGAAATCTAGACGTTAAGCCCTCAACAGCACGACAGAAAGGTCCTCGATGGATAATCCAGAAAACGTCGCTTCAAGAAACTCCTATACCAGAATTAATGACTCCACGAACTTGTTAAATCGCAGGTTCTCAAAGAAAAGGTCTTCAAACTTCATAAGAGTTCGGAGAAAGACGAAGAAGTGGCCTAAGTCGCCCACAAGAGTGCAAGAATGGGATCCTTCCTCTTCAGGATTCCCAACATGTGCAAACACATGCGAATCACTCAAATTAATATTATGTATAACAGTAGCCGGCCATGCTGGGCGATTACGCGACGCAGAATAGCAACAATTCGATTCAATCTTAATTTGCTATTCCATTACACTTTGCTTCAATTAGTTCTGTTCATTCTCCTTTAAGCATCACCGACAAATCCACCTGGCCTCTCCTGGACCGCCCATACCCGATGCAGAAAACTGCGATTCATTACAGTAGCCTAAATAAATATAGGTATGTGTCCGGGACATCAAATGGAGAGACAATAAATTGGCACAAAATTTTGTTGGGAGATCTGAGTAAGAAGAGACCTCTTGGAAGATATATAATGTACATGGAAGATGTTAGAACGCATCTGAAAGAAACTGGTTTGGACGGTGATAAGTGGATTCATCTGGCTAAAGATACGAACCAGGGTCGGTCTCTTCTGAACACGACAATAAAAGCTTCGAGTTATACGAAAGGCGGTTAATTTCTCGAGTAGGTGAGCCAACATTAACAGCTTCTTGAGCTGGATTCTGTTCCATGGGGTTACGTGGTATATACACTGCTGTTATGTACCCATCGGAAGGTCACCATACCCATAATTATGGCTTTAAATTAATTGGAAATTCATTTTCTTTTACTACTTTTCGCTTGCTCGAACTTTACAGGCTCTCATCTCTTTAATAAAGAAGGGATTACTGTACTTTACTGAGCTTGAAGGAAGTAATTTAAAACACGACATGTTGCAGCACTTAGGCAAAGCTACTATGTCGGACCCGAAATGTAAAATCGCTATACCAAAACTCAAAACACTAGCCATAATTTGGTCTCAAATCCAAACTCTTTCTTACCTATCCGGGGCTGAACTATATTCGAGATAACAACGTATTTAAGTCTGAGAAGAGCCACATCAACGCGATAAGTCCTCTTGCTGTGTATGAAATGTTAGCTCTAATTCCATGTATATCCATAGTACAGAGCTTCTCTAATTCGGTACATTATCTCAGGTGAACAAAGCATTTCCACTTTTATGGAACCCAAAGCTAGAACAGCGGATTCCAAAAAGCCCTTTATTAAACTCTATCCTGAGCCAGTCAAATCGAACTCACGCACTCATACTATATCTATGCCCCCTTTCTAGGCTAGTACCTGCATTCTGAAATAATTGACAAGGCTCATGAGATCACATTGTTTTCTGTATGTCCGTTTGTCTGCCCATCTGTTTGTTTATCCCCCTAATTTCTAGGAAGCTTATGAGATCACCGTGTTGTCTGTCTGTCCACTTAAATCTGTTTTCTATGCGGTCCGTTTCGTATCAAAGGAAAGTAGGCGAATAGTTTTCCCCAGAGCTTCCTGTAACATTACCCTGTCACATAAGCACAATTTTCCAAAGAGGTCTCTTTCTCACAGATTTAAGAACATAATTCTGTAAACTTTTCTCTTCCCCGTGCGTGCTACATGCCCATTTAATCCCATCCTACTTTTCACATAATAAGCCTACAAATTTTGAAGCTCTTCGTTATGTAATTTCCATAATTTTCCTGGCACTTCCTCCTATAAGGCCCAGATATTCTCCTCAGCATTTCGTTCCCAAACACTCTGAATCTTTCTTCCCTCAGAATTTACACCCTTATGAAAGCGAACAGGTGCCTGCTGTGGTATTTCTCATTCTGCATGAAGTGACTGCTGCTGTGGGTCAGACGTCCTCTCGCTTTATCTACAGGTAGAGCATGTAATTGTAAAATCGATGGTGCCAAAACCTGCATGGCACGACGACTTGCTGTAAAGCTCCCACCCCCCTCTCTGTCCTACATTCTACCTTGAACCTTCGAGTCTATAGTTTATCTTCCGCTTTACCTGCTGCATTGCCGGCAATTCTGCATCTTCAACAGAATGAACTCGATATGAAATTCTACGAGTACAAACCAGCAGTGCGCAAACTTCTACGGTTCAAGAGTTGGTAACATACCGGCATGTTTCTCTTTAAGACATGTACACTATCACTCGCACGTTTACAGACCAAACATAATTGAACAGCAGTTCTGCTCCCCAAGATTCAGAACCATAGCTACGGGGGCCCGACCGCCACGATCATACTGGCGCTGCTGCATCCCGAGGATGATGATCAGGCAGAGCGGAAGTAGATCTCGGAGTTCCTTAGACACATAAGAAGTGAAATCCAAAGTCGCTTAAGTGCAAGATTATATACTGCTCTGAAGTTAAAGGCGGACCAGGTGGATATACTGATTATGCAAGTGTAAATGCCAAAATCAGAGTATGAAGATGATGAAGTGGAAAAAGTGTATGACACAATTGAAGAAATTCTTCAGGAAGATGGAAGAGGTGACACAAACAGCATCATATTGGGAGACTGGAATAGCACTGTTGGAGATGAACCATATCAGAATATTGTTGGATCACATGGACTAGGAAGACGGAATCACAGGGGTAAAATGCTTATTGACTTTTGTGAAAGAAATGGACTGATTGTCACCAACACTTGGTTCAAGAAGCCAAAGAGAAGAATTTACACATGGAAGGCACCTGGGGATTGGAGGAGGCATCAGCTGGACTACATCCTTGTGAAATATCGATTCAGAAACAGTGTGAAGGATGTGAAGACGCTTCCTGGGGCAGATATTGACTCTGACCACAACTTAATGGTTGCCAAGGTCCGAACCAGGTTGAAGAAAATTGTAAGATTTCGAAGGCGCAGACCCAGATGGGATTTGGAGAACTTATATGCTCAAAGACAAAGCGTGCAAGAGACCCTAGAAGAGAAACTCGGTGCAATTGAAGGAGAAAGCGGAAATGCTGAAGCGCAGTGGAACAATATAAAAGAATGCATGCTAGTTACTATCAGTGATTTGGTTGGTAAAGTTGAGAAGATAGCAAGAAAACCACGGATTACACAGGAGATGATGAGTAAACTGGAGGAGCGAAGGAAATGGATGAATGTCAAAAATGAAGAAGGCAGGAGGAAATACAGGAGACTGAGAGATGAAATGAAAAGAGCCACGGACAGGGCCATAAAGGAATATCTTGAGAAGATATGTAATGAGATTATGGAATTTCAAAGAACAGGCCGTTATGATTTGATGTACATGAAGACAAAAGAACTANACTAAGATGGAAAGAGAATAATGGGAATCAAAATGTTGGCATCGAAGACTCCCAGGGGAGTAGAATAGTAGATCAGAGACAAGTGCTGAAAATTTGGGAAAAGTATATTACAGAACTATATGATCGACCTAATCGGCCAGAAACCTTAGAAGTTGAACCAGAAGAAGTAGATACAGACGGGAAAGGACCATAGACATTAGACAAAAGCTACAAAATGCAGCGACCATCGCACAATAAGCCTTATTGCACATACAGCAAAGATAATAGCAAAGATACTTAAAAGAATAATCGAAAGTAAAATACAGGATGTACTTGGAGAAGATCAGTTTGGATTTAGAAGAGGAAAAGGAACCAGGGATGCAATTGGGATGATGAGAATTATAGGAGAACGAACTTTGGAGATAGATGAAGAACTGTGTGTTTGCTTCATAGACTGGCAGAAGGCATCTGACCGTGTAAACTGGACCAAATTAATGCAGATCCTAAAGGAAACAGGTATCGATTGGCGTGAAAGAAGATTGATTAG
>NW_019739946.1:867035-911638 GCF_002891405.2 Cryptotermes secundus
GATTATGTGAGAAATGAAGAAGTGTTATTTAGAGTCAGTGAGCAGAGGAATATCCTGCACGAAATAAGAAAACGGAAGGCTAATTGGATTGGTCATATCTTACGCGGTAACTGCCTTCTAAAAGAAGTTATTGAAGGAAAGATAGAGGGGCGGATAGAAGTGACAAGAAGACGAGTAAGAAGATGTAAGAAGATGCTGGATGACCTTGGGGACAGAAGAGGATACTCTCACTTGAAGGAGAAAGCTCTAGATCGCATTACATGGAGGAACTCTTTTGGAAGAGACTGTGGACCTGTCGTCTTGACAGATTACTGATGATGATGATGATGATGATGTGGTAATCAGAGAGCACAGAGTAAACTGTTGCAGAGAGAGAGTGTCGACTTGGAGCAACTGAGTTACAGTCCTGAAATTCTCCCTTAAGTCTCAGAACGATCTTATACAGTGTCCAGGAAGGGAGTTGGCAGGTGACGTCATGTCACATGCTGGAGTCCACGTGGAGAACACGAGTGTACGCCTTTGTCCTTCTAGACACGTGTACGTCGCATTAGTATTTGTATGTTTTAAGTCTCGGAGCAGCAAGCGTCCAGTATTCTTATGTCTAGACACAGCGTCCTGTCCGTATAATGTGGTTCATAATAATGTGACGTATCGATCTATTGCTAGACAACGCCCGCAACGCACACGCCGCCAATAATACAGGAGCAGTGTTGTCTGTGGTCTGCACAAGGACCGTTGCTATGCAATGCACGTTAAGCACATTATACTCGTGCCCGGAGACGTCACACAACAATAGTAAAATTGATGCATTCAGGAGTTTTCTGTAAGTCCGCGCCGAGGCATGTGTTTTCTGTGATGCGTGGTTCGTGCTTCGTCTATATGAGTGAGCCTAATTCCGAGTTCAGGAGCTTTAGGAGTACAGAAGAGTAGAAGGAGTACAACAGAATGACAGTCCAGTTTGTGACAGTCCAAACCTTTTAAAACTCTTTAATGGACGCTATGTTCCTCTTTAGCCATTTCAATAGTGTGACTGATTTATAAGGGAGACCCATCCATTAAGAAGTTATGACTTGCTTTTCGCCTTTGGACAGGAACAACTGCCTTGTTTTGTTACCTGCAGCTTGGGTGACCGGAAAGGGTCGAGGCGAGTATGAAGACATGTCTGTTGTTTGCCTAAGATGTAAATGTTGTTTTGCTAATAGGGTAGCTGTTATAAAAGTGTCTTCGGAAGGGTGTAATTAGACCCTAAACTAAGAAATGACCGCTTTCACACGTAGGGTTCCGGGTTCAATATCTTTGGATCTCTTTATTCTCAAAGTTAGTAATGTGATTGTCTAGTACTGATGGTATGATGGATTTGGCAGTTAAAATCAGCCATTAGGAAAGTATGCTTGTCTGGGAGAAAGGCCGTCGGTTAAAATCCTATACAGTAGATGAAGTGACGCTCCCGCAGAATAGAGTGGGCAGAAGGACTTGGCACTTTGAATTCATCAGAGGCAGACGTCATTTAGCTGCTCTCTCCAAGTTTATCTAAATTTAACAGTCTTTATTTGGTTCGATTAATCTTTGAAAATAATAAAAGGGCAGATTACTCCGTACTTGCCAATAAAGTTAGTGTTTGCTTCTGAAATAAACAATTTGTGATTAAGCAGAAAATAGTGTCTTTGATTTGTATCAGTGGACTAGCTTTAAATGTGTAGTCTCACTGTTGCCCCAGTTATTACCGTGACACAACCCTGAGAAGAGTCAAGTGTTCTACCGAAGCGGGCAAATAAAAGAGTCAAGTGATCTACCGAAGCGGGCAAATAAATGAGTCAAGTGTTCCACCGAAGCGGGCTAATAAATAAATAAATAAATAAATATAAAGATAGAAAAAGGACGGTTGCAAGAAGTGGCGTCCAACGGTTGCGAGAAGTGGCAGCTGAAGTGAGCGGTTGTAAAAAGTGGCGCCCAACGGTTGCAAGAAGTGGTAGCCCAGTGAAGAGCGGTTGCAAGTTCAGCCAGCCGTGGCACACCAGAATTCATGGAGTCGGCAGCAGAAGGAATTAGACTGCACCAGGAAGAATTAGTGTGACTTTACATGTGCTGTAGTACAGTGATATTGGGCTTGTGTAATTTAGTAAGACTTGCATAGTTCCTCTGTTAGAAACCCGTTGCCAGGAAACGGATAATGAAGACCAGTGGAAATAGACTGTGCAGATCAGGGTGGAGTGATAGTAAAGTGGGACTGAACATCTGAACGTTCTGCACCAGGGCAGCCTATACTCGTATGGCTCCATGATAATCTTCCTACTGGGTTTTTTACATGGCTCCGCCTGTCCACTGTTTGCGGATGGAGCGACCGAGCCCAAACCTCGTGTTCTCTTTGTCACCCTTCGGCCAGTCATGGGCCTATAATTAGGCCTAAATATCACAAAAGACAGGGAACGAGAAGAAATAGAATTTTAGGATTTGGGGTTCCAAGCGGTGGTCACAAAGAGTTGTATCTTCTGGAATATAAAGCCGTGTAGCACGTTGAAAATCAATCGACATTTCGGAGGAACATCTCGTCTCTATCTTCAGGGTCGAAGAATAACCCAAGCTTAAACAAAACCTGCTTCACACTGGTTTCTTGCTTGGCTCATTTTTTCGACCCTGAAGATGGAGGTAGCATATTCCACTGTACTATCGGTTGACAACGGACCACACAGCATTATATTTCAACAGACAGAACTCTTCAAAATCGTTCAACACAACGGCTAATGGTTGAAAAATAGTAAGGTACCTTTTCAAGCTGTATCACAAGATACAGAATACAAGTACGAGTACACTTCAAGTAAACTCGGAAGAGCGGAATGAACGGACGGCAGCAGTCCGCGGACCACTGGCTGATAAACGTTACTAGACGTACCACTCCGTGTGCCATCTCCTAGGGCTGTGTCACGGCAACGCTCTGGACTTGTCCTCCTACTAGTGAGGTCTGTGGTTCGGATCTTGACCTAGGTGTTTCAAGGTCTGAGCCTCTGTTACCAGGACGGCACTTTTCAGATGGCAGTGGTTATGCAGTGCCCAATGAGGGAATTGCAGTGTGAACGTCGAACTGGCCAGGACGTGGAAGCAGGCGATCGTAGCCTGCTCAAGCTCTTCCCACAAATGTCTAAGGTAACCCACGAAAACATCAGCCAGGGGAGCTAGTTATAGGGCCGAGAATTCCTGAATATGAAGTTCGGTAATTCCTCCTGGCCCCTCCAAGCGCGTGTTGGAATAGTACCTCGTAAGAAGCCAAGAACATTGCATTCCAAACCCTTACTTGTTACCATTCATGCTTATTTTATCTACTTAGATTTTAACAGTCTATAACCTCTGCAGTTGAAACAACATTCTTAAATAACCAATAACATCACAGACATTTGGCTGCGGACAATGTCCACACCACTCCCCGCGGTTTTCCTATGGGCGCAATATGTGTCATACGTACATTGCACCAGTTGCTGTAATTGTACATTTAAATTCATTACTGACAATAATATTGACATTTGGTACTATATAATCTAGGCATGCAAGGAAGTGTTGCTAAAGGCAATGCCATAGTTTCCCACTGAGGAGGCCCGAGTTCGAGCCCGAGTCAAGTCATGTGGAATTTGTGGTCGAAAAAGTTGCACTGGGACAGGTTTTCTCCAAGTACTTCGGGTTTCCCCTGCCAATTCGCATTCCACCGTCTGCTCCACAATCATCATCATCTATCATCGGGGGCTGGTACAATAAGCCAAACAGTGGCCGCAGTACCAAGTTGACTCAGTTTCACCCCATGAAAAAAGTCTCGTTAAGTAAGCCAATTAACAAAGAATTTGTCATAAAAAATGTCGGTTTACTGACTCAGCTGACCGGTATTTTGCCAGAGGTCATCAGAAACAGCACCTGTTTCGCACTCAAAAAGAGTCAGCTACGAATCGATACGGTGGTCTGTGAAAACACCGGACAATGCATGTAGCGGCGTCAATGGGCAGCTTGATTGCCTATACAGCTCCTGTCAAACACACTAGCCCGGCCATCAAGACACAAAGCACAGGGAGCCGAGTATTGTCAGGCACTGAATATGAGCTTATAAAAGTCAGCCAACGTATGATTGCCCTGGCCCGCGGGGCACGGTATTTTGTTCATATGCACTTTATGGCTATTGCGGGTACAGTCAGACAATGAAAACAATACAAAAACGTCGTTCCTGATTTTATTCAACAGCTCGGACTCCTCATCTCCTTCTTCACTGAAATCTGCTGGACTGTCGCTGTCTTTAGGCTCTTCTTGCACTACTGTCTAACCCCATACTCGCAATCGTTTTCAGTTGCTTAATCCATTAGCCCCCTCCGAGACCGACGTTCCCCTTCGGCTGCCTTCACATGATTGTGGGGTTCTATCCAATCTTTGTGCATTATTCCAGCCATCCGCTCCATGTCATTTTCTTCTAAGCCTTGTGGAAAGGCAATTTTATGTTTTCATAAACTCCATGTCCGTTCTACGAGACTTAAGTTAAACCAGGGTGATGAAGAGAGCAAGGAGATGGGCTTACTTAAGTTGGATGAAGCAACACGAGGCCAGATGAGAAACACCACAGCACTCAAGGGGGAGAAGGAAACTGCAAGCAAAATTTTCTTCGGAAAGAGACTAATAGGAAGACATACGCGTAGATGGGAGCATAGTATTAAAACGTATCATAAAGTAATTAAATGAGGGGCTGTGGGCTGGATTCATCTGCTCAGAATACAAATAATAGGAGGGTTATTTTGTACTCAGTAATGAAACTTCGAATTTTATAAAATTCTGGGTAACTCTTCAGCACCTGAGCAGATATTTGCGTCCCAACAAGGACTCCAAAGAAATGGATGGAAAGAAGGAAAACTGCAACACTGAACAGCATGTTCCTTGCAAAGTTCTGTCCACAGTATGCGCAGTCCCTTACGTAACTCCGGATCACCCGCAATTCTATCATTTCGGAGTCACGCAACAACATTAGCCTCATGAGATGAGCCGTAGAAGGACTTCTGTATTATGCACGCGTAATGTGGGGCATTACTAACTTCATGGAGCTGAACCCTTCTTGAGAAGCCGCCAATTGTGCAGTTACTCAAGAACTTCCCAGCATTTTATGGAACCCGAAGGTTCATTACCGTGTTCACAAGAGCCCCCACGGATCTCTATCCTGACCTAGATCAATTCAGTTCATATCATCCCATCCTATCTCTCTAAGATCCATTTTAACATTATTCACCCACCTACGGCTTGGTCTTCCTAGTGGTCTATTTCCTTCTGGCTTTCCAACCAATTAATTTATGCATTCCTCTTATCTCTCATTCGTGCTACATGGCCTACCATATCATTTTTCTTGACTTGGTCATTATAATTACATCTATACCATCAAGTGACATACTGAAAATACATTACTTTCCAGATTTTTCTCGTACTTTCTGCTGTTCGTTCACCATGATGGTCTTGCAATTGCGATTTTTAATCACAAATCCATTGCGTCCTACCTATGACGCCCCCTCCCCGCCCTCTGTCCTGCACTGCACTTTACCATTACGTCCGCAACCTATCTTGCAGTGTGTAACAGGTGAAAACCCAGGTCTCATCTGTATATACGAATGCCTTCTTTGCTTCTTTCTCATTATTTCTTGCAGTTCTCAAGTATGTCGCACGGCGAACAACGATGTCTTGTCTTTGAGTTAAAAAAGACCTTTTGAGTTTGCATTTCTTAAAATTTCCCATCCTTTTCAGTTTTTTCTCAGAAGTTCCTTTTTCGCGCTGAAATCAAATTCCATTGTTACGAGAAGTTTGTGGAAAGTGTGAATTACTTTGGTTAGCTGATAGTATTCTAAATATTTTATAAGCATAGATCATTAAATAACTTTTTCTCTTAGACCGATTTTCTTATGGTCGTTAAAATTTTCGCCATATTCTCTTCATTTGCGAAGTCCGTGTTCATGTTTGCACGGTCTTCTCATTTTTCTAACTGCTTTTGCTGTCATCTGCACAGAAACAGTAAGCACTGGTTTCCTTCATTGCAGATCCGAAGCGCTACACAAACAGCCTTCTCTCCTGAATGGCCTACTGTTCGCTTGTTGCCCCCGCTCCCCTGACCCTACTTCAGGATCCTTATTATCAAACTACCCCCCAATAATGCAACAATATAATATTACTTCAAGATATTTACTTGCAATTAATAAAGGTATTTAATTAATTTTTACATCAAAGAAAGAACGTGGACAAATCCTGGCTTTGAACACACTTACATGGTCTTGATCACATGACTAAACTTCGGTCATTATACAAACATTAGAACGGTGACCACAATGGCGGTGAACACGTTCACAAGGAGGGCCTGATTTAACATTCCTGCATATCTGACATACGTGGATTACCGTGTGGGGGAAAGTTATAACGAGGGCAGGATTTAAGGAGGAAGAGACCGGGGCTGTTACCAGGGGCCTCAACAAAACAGAAATGGTCAATAGATAAAGCTCACATGTACGGAAGTTATGGGATATTGTTCAGCTGTTCATTTTGAAATGTATGATTCGATGTCTTTGGCTGTCTCGAGGAGAGGAAATGAAATAGTAGGCCGAATGATTAATATTAATACATAATATATTCTAAAGCAACTCTGTAAAAGGTAGAAGGTAACTCTTGACACCACCTGGACTCGAACTCAGTGGTCTATGCCGTACGCTGTTCCGTCTCCGAAAGCAATTCTATAACATGAGAATGTTATTTCGCTCTCTCTCTCTCTTTGCTTGACATAACTCAACTTAAACACAATCCAGTTTGATTCTTGCTCTAGACCAAACTTCATGGAGGACATTCAATTTTTTATTATAGGAACGAAACACAACGCTATAAACACCCTGGCTGACTAATTCTACATGCAATGTCATCATTTCGAGCTACTTGCTCCTTTTGTGTCACTACGGACGGAACAAATATGTGGATCACGTGAATATGACGCTAATGCATCAGCATATGCGCAGTCTTCTTCAGCAGCTGATGATTCCTTACCTGGCCATGAAATTCTGTCACCTTGTTCACAAAATCCCGCGATTGTACCACTGTCCGTAGGAGACGCTCCTGGACCAGAACGTCACACTCCCAACAGTACTGCTACCCTGTAAGAACCTGTTAAGGTTTCAGGGCGAATAACATCATCCCGGCTCTAGGTTCATTGCTAATGTTGATTGTCTGCATGGTGCACATGCGGGCTGTGTTGCTGATTCCTCGGAGGGCCACGCTGCCTCCGTCAGGTCTGGCGTATTTTTTTTATTGCTAGTGGGATGGGACTAAGTCCCTTGTACTGCGGCCACTTCTGGCCTATTGTACCAGCCCCCGATGATAGGTGAGGGTGAGTGTGGAGCAATTGGTGGAATGAAGATTGGCAGGGTAAACCGAAGTGCTCGGAGAAAACCTGCCCCAGCGCCACTTTGTCCACCACAAATCCCACCTGACCAGACCCCGGGATCGAACCCAGGCCGCCGCGGTGGGAGGCCAGAGACTAACCGCTTGAGCTATGGCGCGGCGAAAGGTCTGGCGTAAGTAGGATGAATCAGTCAGCTTATTTTACTGGGGGGGGGTAGTGCCCTATCCCGGAACCTACTGGCTCGGACAGGGAATTACCCCTTTTCTCCGTGGCTTTGCCTCACGGTGCAGATACTGAAGAGTAGGTTCAACAGCAACAATATCCCGGTAAATCGGTTTATTGCTTTCTCCTAAAACTACCAGTTAAATCTGTTTGTTCTATACGTGGGCATTAGACAGATGCCATCATACATTTCAGCCAAATTCATCCCATAATCACGAATAAGTATCGACTGATAGCCGACAATGGGCGCTTCTTCAGCCTTGAAGCTAAACATGTATATAGTAACAGGACTTCGAACATTGTCAAAAATGCTACTATGACTAATTTTCAGATGGACAGTGGAGTCCTGCAGTTAAATTCAAGCTGCAGATGGTTAACGCCGATCACGGTGGCCGCGCGGTCTAAGGCATGAACTGACTTCGCTCGCTCGAACACTGGGGTGTTGGGTTCGAATCGCACTCGAGACATGGATGTCTGTGTGCGTTTATTCTGTTCGTGTTGTTCTATGTGTAAGTAGCGGCCTTGCGACGGGCTGATCACTCGCCCATGGAGTCCTACCGTCTGTGTAAAAAAAATTACAAGACTGAAGAAGAGGCCTGGGCCCAACAAAGGGCTGTAGAGCCACTGATGAATGAATGAGATGGTTAACTGTTTTAAGATTCCTAACTCCGTGGTACCTTTATATTTGAAAAAGGTTCCATAGGTATATATACAGCGGAAAGTATCCTGCTAGTCTACATAGCATTACAAGCAGTTGCGAAATTAACCTAAGCCCTAGAGCAGGGCGAGTGCAACTGGCGTACTCACTGAGTTCCCATGTAGATCTCTCTGCCCAGTAGAGTATGGCTGTAGACAGCATTCCCTTCCGTCCATAAGCATGTAGGAACACTAACGTCTCACTTAGACAGTTCTTACTATTCCCCCAGCACTCAATTCCCATTTTCTCCATTTCTAGTGCGATGGTCGTGGTGTATTCTTCTTAGCGTGCCGTTACGGTATGCTGGAGTCAGTCCCATTATAGTCCCCTTCCCTTGCGGCTTTTACCTTCTCCACCTCACCACTTCCACTCTTTCGCTACGAGGTTTCCGAAAGGGACAAAGTAACCGGCACTAAGCACGCGATCCACCGACACGTCTGAACAGTCGATGGGTGCGCAAGGCACATGCGCAGCTGGATCTGAAGCCGCGTTTACAATGTTTCCAAAAGTCGATTATATTTGCAGCTGGCTTAAATATACATCAAGACCAAGCAGGGTTCGCCATTCAGGCGAAAGTCTTACTTCGAAGTTACTTCTTGTAAATGACCGTCTATGAGCGTAGTCAGCTTCACGCCCCAGCCCCTCTACCCACAGAGAAAGTGACCCAGTACTATTTGATGAGAGGCTGTGATGACCCCAGAAACGGACTGACACTCTGGAGAAGAGAAAAATCACTTGCCGTTGCCGGGAACTGAATCCGGTAGCTATTCCGGCTCATAATTTTGACTCGATCAGTCACATTCTGCAAATGTACCTTAGGGAGGATGCAAGTAAAATGCTGGATGATACAGCCATGCCCGGTATGCTCAAGTGACATATAAATGGCTGCGATCAGTCACTGTATATGCCTTGTGTTCAAATAGGGAAATGATTAAATGCGACAGTACAATGTTTATGATTTACATGTAAACGGCGTTCAGAAGCAGATCTGCAGTTGGGGCGCAAGCAAAGCTATTAATTGCACTCGTTATTTCCACGGGCGGCTGCTTCCCTTAATGATGAAGTATTACTCTGCTCTAAGACTAATGATGCCGATGACAATGTAAGGCAATTAGGAGCAGCAAAACCTGTGGTTATAAAGTAGATGGAACTGGTCAACATCCCGTAGGGGGATGGTTTAATTAAGGGGGGAGAGGGGAATTATCTCTTCCTACAGTTTTAAAATTAACGCAATTTAACGACAGTAGAGTTGGGTTTGACTCACTGTCCGTAATATAATCATCGGCTTGAAATGGTAATTTAGAAGAGGAAGTAGAAGTCCATAATTTACGTATACAGTTTGTTTGAGATACATTATAACTTACATAATCACTGGGTTTTTGGACTTTTTCCATCGTCCGATATTCTATAAAGCAGAAAACAAGACGTCTCGGAAACTGAAATTGTTTCCGTCCTCAGATGAAGGAGGAAGAGACATACTAAGGTGGGATCCTTAGAAAAGAGCTAATCTCAATCACTGGACAACCGGATGGAACAGAATACCGGACGATGTAAAAAGTCCAAACCCCCAGCAATTCTGTCCCTATACAGCATCGTCAGAACCTTTTAGATTCTACACTGTAACTTATACACGTACTCACGCTCTCGAAATGCCTGTAGTTTTAGCAATGACAGTCCTGGTTTTGTAGTGATTTTTATTGACAGTACAGTATGTTCTGACTTTTGCAACAAGTAGCTGCACATTTCAGCGTTACAAAAGCAGCAGTAGACATCTGTTGCAACACACTTTGTATCACCACGATAGCTGCACATTTCAGCGTTACAAAAGCAGCAGTAGACATCTGTTGCAACACACTTTGTATCACCACGATAGCTGCACATTTCAGCGTTACAAAAGCAGCAGTAGACATCTGTTGCAACACACTTTGTATCACCACGATAGCTGCACATTTCAGCGTTACAAAAGCAGCAGTAGACATCTGTTGCAACACACTTTGTATCACCACGATAGCTGCACATTTCAGCGTTACAAAAGCAGCAGTAGACATCTGTTGCAACACACTTTGTATCACCACGATAGCTGCACATTTCAGCGTTACAAAAGCAGCAGTAGACATCTGTTGCAACACACTTTGTATCACCACGATAGCTGCACATTTCAGCGTTACAAAAGCAGCAGTAGACATCTGTTGCAACACACTTTGTATCACCACGATAGCTGCACATTTCAGCGTTACAAAAGCAGCAGTAGACATCTGTTGCAACACACTTTGTATCACCACGATAGCTGCACATTTCAGCGTTACAAAAGCAGCAGTAGACATCTGTTGCAACACACTTTGTATCACCACGATAGCTGCACATTTCAGCGTTACAAAAGCAGCAGTAGACATCTGTTGCAACACACTTTGTATCACCACGATAGCTGCACATTTCAGCGTTACAAAAGCAGCAGTAGACATCTGTTGCAACACACTTTGTATCACCACGATAGCTGCACATTTCAGCGTTACAAAAGCAGCAGTAGACATCTGTTGCAACACACTTTGTATCACCACGATAGCTGCACATTTCAGCGTTACAAAAGCAGCAGTAGACATCTGTTGCAACACACTTTGTATCACCACGATAGCTGCACATTTCAGCGTTACAAAAGCAGCAGTAGACATCTGTTGCAACACACTTTGTATCACCACGATAGCTGCACATTTCAGCGTTACAAAAGCAGCAGTAGACATCTGTTGCAACACACTTTGTATCACCACGATAGCTGCACATTTCAGCGTTACAAAAGCAGCAGTAGACATCTGTTGCAACACACTTTGTATCACCACGATAGCTGCACATTTCAGCGTTACAAAAGCAGCAGTAGACATCTGTTGCAACACACTTTGTATCACCACGATAGCTGCACATTTCAGCGTTACAAAAGCAGCAGTAGACATCTGTTGCAACACACTTTGTATCACCACGATAGCTGCACATTTCAGCGTTACAAAAGCAGCAGTAGACATCTGTTGCAACACACTTTGTATCACCACGATAGCTGCACATTTCAGCGTTACAAAAGCAGCAGTAGACATCTGTTGCAACACACTTTGTATCACCACGATAGCTGCACATTTCAGCGTTACAAAAGCAGCAGTAGACATCTGTTGCAACACACTTTGTATCACCACGATAGCTGCACATTTCAGCGTTACAAAAGCAGCAGTAGACATCTGTTGCAACACACTTTGTATCACCACGATAGCTGCACATTTCAGCGTTACAAAAGCAGCAGTAGACATCTGTTGCAACACACTTTGTATCACCACGATAGCTGCACATTTCAGCGTTACAAAAGCAGCAGTAGACATCTGTTGCAACACACTTTGTATCACCACGATAGCTGCACATTTCAGCGTTACAAAAGCAGCAGTAGACATCTGTTGCAACACACTTTGTATCACCACGATAGCTGCACATTTCAGCGTTACAAAAGCAGCAGTAGACATCTGTTGCAACACACTTTGTATCACCACGATAGCTGCACATTTCAGCGTTACAAAAGCAGCAGCAGACATCTGTTGCAACACACTTTGTATCACCACGATAGCTGCACATTTCAGCGTTACAAAAGCAGCAGTAGACATCTGTTGCAACACACTTTGTATCACCACGATAGCTGCACATTTCAGCGTTACAAAAGCAGCAGCAGACATCTGTTGCAACACACTTTGTATCACCACGATAGCTGCACATTTCAGCGTTACAAAAGCAGCAGTAGACATCTGTTGCAACACACTTTGTATCACCACGATAGCTGCACATTTCAGCGTTACAAAAGCAGCAGCAGACATCTGTTGCAACACACTTTGTATCACCACGATAGCTGCACATTTCAGCGTTACAAAAGCAGCAGTAGACATCTGTTGCAACACACTTTGTATCACCACGATAGCTGCACATTTCAGCGTTACAAAAGCAGCAGTAGACATCTGTTGCAACACACTTTGTATCACCACGATAGCTGCACATTTCAGCGTTACAAAAGCAGCAGTAGACATCTGTTGCAACACACTTTGTATCACCACGATAGCTGCACATTTCAGCGTTACAAAAGCAGCAGTAGACATCTGTTGCAACACACTTTGTATCACCACGATAGCTGCACATTTCAGCGTTACAAAAGCAGCAGTAGACATCTGTTGCAACACACTTTGTATCACCACGATAGCTGCACATTTCAGCGTTACAAAAGCAGCAGTAGACATCTGTTGCAACACACTTTGTATCACCACGATAGCTGCACATTTCAGCGTTACAAAAGCAGCAGTAGACATCTGTTGCAACACACTTTGTATCACCACGATAGCTGCACATTTCAGCGTTACAAAAGCAGCAGTAGACATCTGTTGCAACACACTTTGTATCACCACGATAGCTGCACATTTCAGCGTTACAAAAGCAGCAGTAGACATCTGTTGCAACACACTTTGTATCACCACGATAGCTGCACATTTCAGCGTTACAAAAGCAGCAGTAGACATCTGTTGCAACACACTTTGTATCACCACGATGGATGAGAGGAAGACACAATAATGAGTGGCAGCGTCATAGCTCAAGAGGTTAGTCTCTGGCTTCCCGGGTTCGATCCAGGTTTCGGTCAAGTGGGATTTTTGGTGGCTAAAGTGGCGCTGAGGCAGGTTTTCTCCGAGTACTTCGGTCTCCCCTGCCAAACTTCATTCCACCAAATTCTCTATCACCATAAAATCCCGGGGCAGGCTACAATAGGCCAATCAGTGGCCGCCGTACCGAGTGGACCCAGTTGGACTCCACCCCACACTAAGCAAGTTAAGAAGAAGAAAAAAACAATAATGAGTAAGAAACGTTTGGAGCGAAGTAGTGTGTTACAGTATTCGGCAACAAAAAGACGCTTTTTTCCTTTGCGAGCATGAAAATAATGATTTTAAAAGGTAATATTAATATTTCAATTAATACAACTATTATTATTACTGCGAAAATTTTTAAACTATTGTCTGAATAAATAAATTCTTAATTGCTTTCAATTCCATCTTTTGGAAGAAATGCAACAGAAACAGAAACTCTTTCAAGAACCCCGTATCCACAGCAAGGTACATGTAGGTACTGTACATCCCAGATTTTCCAGCTTGCTTACGTCACAAAATTTCTTTCCAATTGCAATATAGAAACGATAGGAGGTCTATTCAGAAAATTCTGAAAATCTGTCATTTGTTATAATTCTTTTTCATAACCGTCGCAAGAGAAAGTTAAGGCAGGATGTAGTTGGATTTATTGAAACCTCAGCAAATACTCATCACTCGCCAGACTACTGCTCACTTAACAACGTGAGACTGTACTACGAAACATGCGTGACGATGGCAGTTTTAGTGACAGAAGAGAGGAAATGAGAGGTGGCGCAGTAAAGCCACTACAAGGCACTGGAAACAAATGTTTCGTTCACACTACTAACAGGTTTAGGGCACTTACGATGCCTGGGAAGGTTCTGATTTGCCTTATCGCAGATACTCCACTACAGAATAATTACGCACTTAAATATATATATATTATTTTTCAATTTTGCTTCAAGACGGATCCAATTCTGGACGGCCGAGGTTCGATTCCCGGCAGAGGCAAGATATTTTCTCTTCTCTACAGAGCTCAGACCGGCTTTGGGCCCGCCCAGTCCCTTATCCAATGGGTACCGGTAGATCATTCCCTGGGGTAAAGCGGCCGGGGAGTGAAGCTGACTATTCACCTCCATCTAGTGTCGATATCACGAATGGTGGAGTTATACCTCCACTCCCTCTTCCGTTTTCATGACGTTGTGCTTAATTGATTAAGCACAGGGAAAATTTTCCCTTTACCTTTACGGTTTCAGAATTCTGCAATGGTAATGCCTCTTTCTGTAAACATGCAAGCAATTTCATTGCGGGTTTACTGCAGTCCACTGCAGACGTTTCATGCAAAGGTGTAAGTTCCAATGTATTATGTTCAAACTATGCTGACTTCTTATTAATGAAACCTGCTTCTGACAGCAGATTTCAGCGGTAACGTGGGACCCACCAGCACCTGCACCTACAGACCTCAAACATCACACGAATCCAGACCAGAATGGCCAGCGCTCGTGACAGATATGTCTCGATGTCTCGATATATCTCGTGCAGTTCGAGAAAGAGATGAATTGTCCGACTGGCTTCCACACTGGACTGGAATGTGAGAGAGACGGGAACTCTCTTAAGTTCCATTTATCTCAACACCTGATTAACAACCGAAGATAATTTAAATTTAGACAGACATATTTATTTTTTTAAGTTTGCTTGAATCGTAAAAGGTAAGGGTAAAGCTATCCCTGTAACAGGCCGTGGAGGTCCATAGGGTTCTGAGACGTCGAGGCTCCAATATTTTCTAGACAATCGGCTCACAGATGGCGGTGAGGTTGTCAGTCTTTCGCGCCGGCCGCCCTTTACCCCCAGGAATATTTTTGGTACTCATTTATGTTAGAGGCTGTGTCGACCCAAGTTCATAGTGTGACTGGAAGGATTAGGTCAAATGAAGAAAATCCAGTGACCTCATTGGGACTTGAACCCGTGACCTTCCGGCTTGTAACACAGTACCTCAACCAGCTACGCTACCGCGTGCACCTCGTTGGACTGAGCCCGTTTGTGAACCAGAAAGTTGCTGCGCATGTCGAACCATTACAGTGCGTGCTGATATGAGGTAGTGGCGAGCACTCTCCATAGGAGTTACATTTGGGGCTGGAGCTAAACAGCAAGTCTCTGGGTTCCTTACGTTCCTTCTCATCTGCAACAGCTCTGTGATATCAGGCCGACTGATGCATGGCCCTGTACTCACTACGTCAGGAGAGCTCTCACAAACTCAGCGGGCGGACATATTCAATAGGAGTACGGACAGTTTCTCGGGCTGGATCGATACATACACACTACAGCTACTCTCGCAGTTGAGAGACATCCATCCTTCCAGTGCCCATCCTTCTTATGTTCAACAGGCAATGTTGCCATTGTTTAATGACAACAGTTGATTCAAACTGCAATCTAAACAAGAGTGGAAGGAGTATACATTTTTTCCAATTACGTTCTTTGATGTTACTGCATACTTAACTGGTTTGAATGTTTTTTTGATGTTCATTTGCTGTAGATACAAATCCACTGATGCAAAGCTGATCATACAAAAACAGGCCTGTCTAAGGTACTCGTACAGTATAATAATTTTTCCTGTAAAGGTAAAGGCATCCCTGTAACAGGCCGTGAAAGCCCATAGGACTGTGAGAGCTTGAGGCTCCCACATCTTCTAGACCAGGGACCTCCAAACTTTCCGAACCGCGGGCCACATTAAGTAATTCAGCACTTTCAACGGGCCGGATAAAATGAGAAATTAATAACTCTAGGTATATGAATTTTATTGAAAGCACGGAATTTCATAAACTAAATACAAAGTACGTGAGAATAAATTATCGTATATTAATGACAACAGACAGTAGCAGCAAATGCTCATATTTTCATCACAAATTATAATAAAACAATTAATGTGAATGATGGAACTCTTTTTACATTCTTAAAATCTGATTAAATTGAGGTTCAAATTTTGAAACGCTAATCACAAGTTTTTTCTTTTTTTTTTCTTGGAACTACAGCCCCAGTGGGCCTAGGCCTACCTCCATGAACTCCGTTCACTTCGGTTTTTCTAGATCTTACACATACGGTTGGACTCCTTGGGCGAGTGATCAGCTCGTCGCAAGGCCTCTACCTGTAGACAAACACAGAAAAACGCACACAAACATCCATGCCCTGAGCAGGATTCGAACCCACGATCCCGGCTTCCGAGCGAGCGAAGACAGTGCATGCCTTAGACCGCTCGGCTACCGTGACCGGCGCTAATCACAAGTAGCGACTTTAAATGTTCATCGGATAAGTTTGCCCTCTATTTCGACTTGATGTACTTCATCTGGGAAAAAGTTTGTTCACACAGATATGTCGCCCCAAAAATGGAGATAAATTTACAAGCAAATATCTTTAAATTTGGAAATTGCTCAGAGTTCAGAAATTTATAAAATTCGATCAAATTTCTTTTCCTGTATTTGACTTTAATATATGATAATTTTTCTGAAGTTCAATAATTTCCATTTGAATTTGACTTGGGACATCTGCAGCATCACAGTCAAACGGATTTTGAAACAATCTAATTTCCTGAGCACTGGCATCCAAATCAGCAAATAGCTTCCGAAATTGTTCTTTAAAATCTGAAATGACTAAATTTGCAAACGAGGAAGGAAATACTGCTTCAACTTTTTATGCAACTCTGCACAGTATAGCATATGAACAAAGTTACAATTTTTCACTTGGCTTTCCAGAAGTACAAACTTTGCTCTGAATGTCTTGATAAGTTCATATAAATCACAGACTAGTTATTTTCACCCTGCAACTTTAAATTCAAATTGTTCATATGGTTCACCAGATCAGCAAAAAATGCTGATTTCAAAAGCCAGTCGGTATCTGATAAAAGCGGTTCGTGATGGTTTTCCTCGGTAAGAAATATATCAGTTTCATTCCTGAGCTGAAAGAAGCGCGAAAGAACCTTTCCACAGCTCAGCCATCGAACTGCAGTATAATATGTCAGGTCAATAAGTTCGGAATCACATTCCTCGAGAAAAGACCGAAACTGGCTATGGTTAGGTGCATTACAGCGAATGACATTAACGATAGAATTAATAGGTTTTAAAAAAGAGATCATATCAACGTGTTTTGCACAGAATGCTTGTTGGTGGATAACACAGTGAAGAAACATTGGCTTTGATATTCCTGCATCCTCACAAGCTTTTGTGATTTGGCCAACCAAACATATTTTTATACCAGACATGTTTTTTCCTCCATCAACTGTCACGCACTGCAGACGGTTCCAGTCCAAATTATATTCTGTTAGTGTTTCTTGTATTTCTTTGAAGGTCTCATCTCCTGTTGTAGTGCCATGCATGCTGTGAAGTGACGCTAATTCCTGTGTGACATTAAGTTCATCGCCGGCGCCACGAAAAAATACTAATAGTTGAGAGATATTACAAACATCAGTTGAAATCTATGAACAAGTATTTTTTTTACAAGTACTCATTGGAAAATTAGTTCAATTCGCGCATTTCTGCACAATTCTTTCGCGGGGCCGGGCCGTAGTTTGGTTACCCTTATTCTAGACCAGTGTTCCGCAACCATTTTCTACTTGCGGCACACCATGAAGTATCCATGACTCAACATGGCACACCAAAATGTTATTCCCTCAAAAACGCATGGTATCAGACAATTAATATAAATACGTAACGTGATCAACTTATTACTATAATATTATTATATTGTTATTTTATTATCATTAAAGAGAAATCGACTCGTGCATTTATTAACAATTAATGAACTTTAATTCACTGTAGAGTGTAGAAAATACACTTCTATTGCTATTAAAGTAAATACGTACAGTAATTCTACTCATGCCTTCAATGTGATACTTGTGCCTGCGTAGCTGCACACAGGCGACTGATCCGTGGTGGAATCGTTAACAAAGCAAGTCTCATTTCTCCATCGATGGATTTGAGCCGCTCCATCTTTGATGTCTTAATTTCAGTTAACGTCGAGAAGCCCAGTTCACACAAATATGTAGTTGAAAATGGCAATAACACATTAACTGCCATCTCGGAGATAGCCGGGTATTCACCCCTTATTGCCAACCAAAACGTATCCAAAGGCACTTCGAGAAGTTTTAAGTTTCAGTGTTCTGTCTGCTTTTAATTCTGCGAGTTCCTCTTGTGTATTAATCGGAAGATGTTCTGAATTCGTAACGAATGGATCACGAACCCAGTCGAAATCTTGTACACTCTCTCCAAAATACTTATTGAATTTCTGCTGCAGCATTTCTAAATGTTTTACAATTGTGTCCATCACCACTTTATTGCCGTCAGCAAGTGGCCATACAGTCGGGGACATCTCAAAAGACCCATCTGTAATTCTCTAACTATCAACCAAAATTAGTGAACTACTTCAGAGCACAGCTGTGATAGAACTGAAACAATTGTAAAACTGGGGATCTCTACTCTTCAAACGGACGAAGTGACACTATACCGACTTACATTTTAAATATTTAAAATTTTAAATGAAGTCCAACAATCGGTGGGTGCATCGTTACAGGAAGAAAGTCATAAAGTTGAAGAAGCTCTAACTACTAACAAACGGGCAAATACCAAAACAGCGCTATAAAAGACAGGAAAACCCTTGCTAATCCCTGCAGTTTTAGGGAAAAGCACGTACACAGAACATGCGGTAAGCATATCAAAGAAGCTGTGTAGATGCGAGAAAAATAAAAATAAATCAATAATGAAAACTATGATATAACAACAACTGTGAGTAAATAATTCACGAATAATTTCTTAGAATACAACGTTACCGTACATAAAAAATCTCATCATGTAATAAAGAATAAATAAGCATCATCATATTTAATCAGTGCAGTGGCTGAGAATAAAATACAAGCATATGAAACACGGTAACTGGGATAAAATAAAAATAATAAAATTCGACAATTAATTTCTTACAATAGGTAAAAGTTCGCGTCACACATTTCACCTGTGACGGCACACCGGTTGCGGAACACTGTTCTGGACAATCAATTAAAAAATGTCGGTAAGGTTGGCAGCCTTACGCGCCGGCCGCCCTTTACCCTTCAGGAAGATTCCTCGTACCCATTTCTATTAAAGGTTGAGTCGACCTCAGAGAATTCATTCAATCATCAGTAATCTGTCAAGACGACAGGTCCACAGTCTCTTCCAAAACAGTTCCTCCACTTAATGCGATCTAGAGCTTTCTCCTTCAAATGACAGTATCCTCTTCTGTCCCCAAGGTCATCCAGCATCTTCTTACGTCTTCTTGTCACTTCTATCCGCCCCTCTATCTTTCCTTCGATAAATTCTTTTAGAAGGCAGTTTCTGCGTAAAACATGACCAATCCAATTAGCCTTCCGTTTTCTTATTTCATGTAGGATATTCCTCTGCTCACTGACTCTAATTAACACTTCTTCATTTCTCACATAATCGGTCCAACTGATCTTCTCCATTCTTCTCCAACACCACATTTCGAAACTTTCCAGATGTTTCTGATCTACTGCCCTAAGTGTCCATGTTTCAGCCCCATACAGAGCTATGCTCCAAATGTAGCATTTCACTAGTTTCTTCCTCAAATTTAAGTCCAATTTGCTGGTAAAAAGATTCTTCTTCTTGCTAAATGCAGCTTTTGCCATGGCAATCCTGGATTTAATTTCACTAGTACACCTTCCATCATCTGTTAACAAGCTACCCAAATATTTAAAACATTTCACATTCTCCAGTTGTTTTTGGTCTATCTTTATTGTGACTGGGGTTGGTTGTCTCAAAATTTTCATTACTTTTGTTTTTTCCACATTCATTTCCATGCCATAGCACCTTCCAATTTCGATTAGTCTATCAATCATGCCCTGTAGCACAGTTTCTTCCTTAGCCATTAACACAAGGCCATCTGCATATTTCACAGTTTGAATAATTTGCCTCCTAATTTGAAGGCTCCAAGCCCATCCAGAGCTTCCTTGGTAAGGCATTCGCTGTACAAATTCAACAAAATTGGTGATAAACAGCATCCTTGTCGAACTCCTCTTCCAATCTTCACACTTCTTGCCTCCCTTCTGTCCAGTTTCACTCTAACTTTCTGATCCATGTACAATTTACTAATCAATCTTCTTTCACGCCATTCGATACCTGTTTCCTTTAGGATCTGCATTAATTTGGTCCAATTTACACGGTCAAATGCCTTCTGCCAGTCTATAAAGCAAGCACACAGTTCTTCGTCTATCTCCAAAGTTCGTTCCGCTATAATTCTCATCATCCCAATTGCATCCCTGGTTCCTTTTCCTCTTCTAAATCCAAACTGATCTTCTCCAAGTACATCCTCTATTTTCCTTTCAATTCTACTTTTAGGTATCTTTGCTATTATTTTTGCTGTATGTGCAATAAGGCTTATTGTGCGATGGTCTCTGCATTTTGTAGCTTTTGTCTTTTTCTTTAAGGCAATCATTGTCACTTGTGTAAAGTCCTTGGGCCACTCACCAGTTTCATATATGGTGTTTATTAGTTTTGTCAGTGTTTCCAAACCTCCTTCTCCCAGTAACTTGAGCACATCTCCAGGTACATCATCATCTCCTGTAGCCTTTCCATTCCTCATGTCCTTGATAGCTTTTTCCACCTCACTTTGTAAAATATATGGTCCTTTCTCGTCTGTATCTACTTCTTCTTCCGGTTCCAGTTGCAAGGTTTCTGGCCGATTAGGTCGATCATGTAGTTCTGTACTGGAAGAATTAGGTTAATTAAAAAGAACCACCTCATCGAAAATCGAACCCGCGACCTTCCTGTTCGTAGATTAGTGCCTCAACCAACTACGCTACCGCGTGCCCTCCAATTTTCCCTGTACTTCGTTAAATATCTACCACATGGAAAACAATTTCACAAGAATCCTGTAGGCCCTTAGGTCCAAGTCCATAGCATACTTTTTTCATAAAACCTATTTTTTGTTCATACAGCTGTTTTTATGAAATCAGTTTTTCACTTCATACAAAGACGGTATTATAGCTGACATATGCGACAAGAATCAATTTCACACGACTGCTTTTGGTGTAAAACCGCAATACCAAACTCAATCGCAAGCCACTGAAAGGTTTCGGAGATAAGCATGCGGACGGACAGACGCTCACGCTAGAAATATTCCAGTTCCCTTGAGTATACCGTGACCTCGGTATTGAATGACAGCCGTTTGTTTCAAGCGCAGTTTAAAAAATTGAAGCTGTTTTGCGCGCAGCGCGGAGTGTCACAGCAGAGCAGTTGCTGCAACGTGACACCGGCCGCCTCTTTTGTCAACCTGACGCGCCCACCAGACCAGCTCGACGTCACTCTGTAACTGAAACCCGAGATAATATGACACTTTGCAATATATCACGTGTGTATATATAGGGAAGGTCAACGCGCATGCTTATGGGGTATGTGTCTTGAAGTGATGCACTGAAATCTCTGTCACTTATGAATGGTAGGCGTGACTAATAATTGTGAGTTCTACATTTGGTGATTGGATCTATTTGATACTTACAAGTCGTAACTACGACACTCTGAAGATTACTCTAGCGACAACACGTAAAATAAATTCTGCAAACAACACGTTTAAATCTTTACAGGCTGACTTTCTAATTCTTCTTCGGCAATTCTCTTAAGACGTCTGCACTCTAATCCTCTCTTCAGTTCTCTTTATGCTCACAGCTCCTAGTTCCAGTTCTCTCTAATCCTTGTCAGAGTCAGAGTCAGCGTTACTTCACGACTGGCGGTTTACTGCCAATCAGTTCGTCTTGGCATCAGCCCCTTGAGGGCCACGACCAGAGATCAGCTCACAGCTCTCATTATACAGCCGCGGCACGGACCACATAGAAAATTTCTTCTATTATTGTAGTCTTGTTACTACGCAATTGCCTAGCACCCAGTTTCGGCGCGTAATGTTATATGAATGGATTCCCTATGGATGTCACCCGCTTAAGGGGGAAGGTGTTTACCGGCTGTTGCATAGAAACAGCAGCTCTTCTACGGTTTACAGCGTTGCCTGCGGCGAGAATGTGTTTAGAGACCCGTTGCCTAGCATTGGATCATATTCCGTCACAATATTATGTGAATGCATGATTCATAATATATTTTTATAGACAAGTATAGTCCCTGCGGGAAATCGAGACACTGAACCCAACCGTTGGCTTTCTTTGCCCCTTGTCCGTAAGTTAGTGTCATCCCTTCAACCATAATTTTACCGCTGTATCCAGAGCGTTATTAGCTTTAAGTACGTGACTGTACGGATTTTACGTCATATGTTTCCAGCGCTGATGACGACAGTTATGACCACGAAACTGAACTGCATTAAAACCGTAAATCTGAGGTTCTCACAGTGGTGGTTAAGGGGAATTCTGGTCCCTGGGATATAACGCCGTGTAGCAGGCTCTGGATGCTACCTGCTTCACGCTGCTTTCTTGCTTGGCTTATTTTTCGACCCTAAAGATGAAGCCGAAATGTTCCTCCGAAACGTCAGTTGACTTTCAACAGCCTACACGGCGTTATATCCCACAAGACAGAACTCTGCATTGAGAATGTTTTCTTTCCGGACAGTTCCTAAATTATTTGCAAATTTTAGAATAAACCTCTACCAGATATTCTAGCACTTGCGCCAAAAAATTATTTCAACCTCATATAATATGTAATGCCGGTAAGAAGCTTGTGAGCGCAGACAGATATTGGCAAATCAGGCTCTTCAAGGTTCAAGTGCGTCATTCACCTCCACTACATGGGGAACTACGCTAACAAAGGGCAGTCACACAATTTCACTTGTACATCAGAACTTCGTTCTTTCTCACACTCAGTTCGTCTGTTGAGAGAAACAGAAAACTGTACAATTATGTATGTATTTCCTGACATCCTTCCCAATTTATATTCCTCTGTAAACCTACAGTTAACGTGCATATTTTGCAAATAAAGTAACTAAAAAGTAAAGCTATCCCTGTAACAGGCCGTGGAGGCCCATAGGTTTGTGAGGCGTCGAGGCTCCCACATTTTCTAGATAGTCGGCTAACATAGGGCGGTACGGTTGTCAGCCTTACGCGCCCGCCATGACGATGAAGGACTTGTTTATTTTTCATTATAAATACCAGAATATGACCTGTACAACAGATTTCGTCTCGAGGAAGAATGCATGTTAAAACAGCAACCTGTCTCAGGTGGATAAATGGAATTCCATTGTATGTAGGTTTTACCGTATTGTTTCTTTGACCGTGTTCGCTGTTACGCCGCTTCTTCGTAATGCCCTGTGCGAAGAGGAGGCCAAACAGGATTAGGTGATAATGACATTACCCCACACTCCAATGACCCGTGCCCAGGCCTCGAGATCCGACGCATCCCAGAACAATTATCCGTACTTTAGGGGTGACGTTCGCCAGGCAGAGGGAGAGTTATATTGTTACGTGCATCCCCCCCCCCCGCAAGCAGATTATCGTCATCCATTAAAGTACTCCTATAAACACAGAAACGCCACATAAGTAAGCCTTTACAGACGTTGGTACGCAGTGTTGCAGGGTTTAAGGAAAACAGCCGTGATTCCAAATGACGTGGACGAGTATTACCTAACCGCATTTTCCATGGCAAGAAAATGATAGGAACAGTACAGGTCTGAATGTCTTTGGTATTTCATAATATCTCTCACACGAATCAAAATTGATTTGCCAGTGTGAACTCTCTGCAAAAATCCATCAACTGAAAACTATTTAAGCAATAAAAGCAATCATGGACGATAAAATTATTAATAACATACGTATATTGTAGCATGACCAGCGGTTGCTATGCAACAGGCGAATAAGCAACGGTGTTATGCAACCCGATTCTAGGGAACGGATCGGTAAACACACAACAATAGGTGTGTTGTTGGAGACGGTACTTTCTGTTCGGTCCGTGCAAAGTGAATATGAAGAAGAGTTCAGCGGAGAATTGAGTGAGTCTCCGGAGTTGGCAGGTGGCAGAATAATGACAAGAAAGAAATTAGGCTGTGCAAAGAAGACCTCATAGTGTGGTACAGTTACAGTGAAGCTGTTATGAGTCCGTTGCCAGGATACTACTAATGAAGATTTAGAAGATTTAGCGTGTCCTAGTGATTTGTGAAGTGTGTAGATCAGCGATAGCGCTATAATTAATTGTACTTACGAGTTGAGTGTATAAGGTGTCAATAAATCGAATCATGTAACCGAAAACCCGCCTAACAATCACAACCCCTACACGTGACAATACATAGCCCATTATGTATAAGGGTAGGCCTAACCGGAATTTGCGGACGTGGGTAATTTAAACCGCTGACAGCAACACCAGTTGAGACTCAGTGCGCTGCTCTATTGTCTTTGGGATATAATTCAGATTTTCAGAATGTATGCATGGCTTTGTAACCACAGACTAATGCTTGAAAAGACTGCGTGTACTTTCAGTCATCTGGTAATTCATTTAAGCCCACACTCGACCGTGACGTTAACGGGGCACAAAAATACAGCAACGAGGTCACTACAAATCACTTTACATGTCCATGCCTAGGTGTGAACCGCAGCTAAAATTCTACTTATCGGAATGCCTGACCAATTACTGAATCAATTAATATTGGGGAGGGGGTTATGTATGTATACACACAACACGATTGAAGTCATCGTCATGAACTATGAAGTTTCAAACTAATTAACTGTCCCTAAAACTTCCAGGCGCCGGTCACGGTAGCCGAGCGGCCTAAGGCATGTACTGTCTTCGCTCGCTTGGAAACCGGGATCGTGGGTTCGAATCCCACTCAGGGCATGGATGTTTAGTTTATGTGTGTGCGATTCTCTGTGTTTGTGTACAGGTAGAGGACTTGCGACGAGCTGATCGCCCGTCCAAGGAGTCCTACCGAATGTGTAAGATCTAGTAAAATCGAAGTGAACGGAGAAGTTCATGGAGGTAGACCTAGGCCCACTGGGGCTGTAGTGCCAAGGAAAAAAAAAACTTTCCAGGCGGGTTAGTCTCTCCATTTTTTGTTCCAAGTCCAGGAATCCTTAAACCAGTGGACTGTATTTCAGTATCTCCTTTATTACTGTACTTCTCATTTCTGAGTATGAGTTACAGTCATTTCCCTTCGCACCGAACTCTTCAATTTCAAACATAATATTTGGAGTACAGCAAACTCCGGCTACTGTAATCACGGATAATGTTTTCATCCGTGTAATATTATCGATTTTATGTAGTCTGAGTAGATGTGTACTAATATATAGAAAAATCTACGTTTACTTTAAACGGCTTTTCAGTTTTTGGATTCGCCTTTTTGCTTTATTGCGGCTTTGACGCATGTGCAGTGAAAATGATCACGTAGCATCCCGAGCTACTCTTCAGCTCCGACGTGAATATGAACATTTTCTTCATGGCATCATCAAAAAGAGCAATTAACAAAGCACTTTAACAAATTTTCTAATTCTTGATTCTAATATTTCCTTTATACGTTCTTAATTTTGTGTACGGATTCTCAGAAGCATTATGGCGGTTTCAGGTTTAATGGTGACTTTCTCGAAGAAACTAGACAGTCAACATTGCTTGATTTTATAGTTTTATTTCTGTCCACTTCACCCTTTAGTTTATACATTTCCGCTCTACATCAATAATGAACGCTGACGAGCTGCATTATTGAATATTCGGTCATTGTTATCATCCGGTTATTGTTATCAACCCAGCCGCGTCCCTGGGTGATAACAATAAACGGTGTCCACTGTATTGCAAATTTATTTCATGTTATTACATCGCTGATGACAGAACATGGGGCGCTCAATTTGTGTTACTGAGTACACTCAGTTTCGCCCAGCAGGCCTGCATTTGATGAGACTACTTTGAAATGGATTCCGAGGGACACAATGAACTTTGCCAGCTGGATTTAGTTGGGTGCTTGAACGGCATGTGTTACGCAGGGCCCAATCATGAACAGTAATGACGTGATAGGGGACGGTTTGGCCCCATTCTATTCACTACTTTAAAGTCTTAATGGAAACGATGCGGAAATCGTAAAGAAAAAACTGGTAACCCGGCTGAAATTCGAACGGAATACCTTTCGAGTACATTTCAAGAGCTCGGTGGCTAATTTCACACAAGTATAATACAATGCTTCGAGTTTCATAGATCATGCTCTCCGATCTCTCCTGATGCAAACTTATCTGAAAGAAAATTTTTTCGCGTTTTGAACGATTTCCTAGATGGGGCATTGATCCACCGAAACGTCTCTACACTGAACAGGCAAAAGAGAAATCGTCCATGACCAGGATGTATTTGGATCATTGCTTCAGTGGTCGTGGGTTCCAGAAGCACACACGACGCCGTGTGACAGCAGTGATAAGAACAAATTATTTATTACATTAAAAATTCCACACAATTTGCTGAACATGGATATAACATCATATGAGGATCTGTGCTCCTGCCATAGGGTAACGTTTTTGCTGCATAAGCTTTGCATTTCTAATTTCGGATTTAGCAAATTAGAGGAGTCGTTCTGAAACACTTCAATTAGTGTAACCTTTCAATAACAGGACGAGTGAAGTTATTTCCTTGTAATTTCGTGAAGTGTAAACCCCTCTGATAGATGAAAGGGCATGTGAGGCTGTCTCTACAGCTGTTTGGAATGCAATGCAATTAACGGATGTCCTGTACCTGCCGCCACGGTACGCATGTTTAGTTGTGCCGACAGTATGAATATACGTAAACAGTTGAGGCATGCAGCCCAAGTGTTGGTAACTGCTTACAGCACAGCATCTACAGCTACGTGAAACTGGCATAGCCTGCACTGTTCATGGTCTCCTCCAACGCATACGTAAGCGCATACGTAGATTGCTCCCTCTAAAGGCCCGCTTCACTTGAGTGACTTTCTACGAACCTTTAAGTCTGTCGAATGAAAGCCTCAGGAAGGAAATCGTTTAAATGACCCTTTGTCACACATCCTCCCACGCTTCCCACCCCCACACAGGCACAGATAACCTGCCGCTTTCCCGCTAGCTGCGATAGTACAGGAAGCTCATCAGACCCTTCGCAACACCTAGATAGAGCACTACACACTTCACAATATCTCTATTATGTACAATTCTGAAATATACATCGCACGGAACAAAACGGACACAACTCCATATATTTCAAAGAAAAATCTGCAATTGTCATATAAAATCATTTGTTTCACACAACTAGAAATGCATCGAAGAACAGCAAAACTTGTGCAACAGTCAAGTACAGTTCTCAATATTTTACCGTACACAGCACGTCGACCATAATTCACAGTAAAAGTAAGCAAAGCTATTCCTGTAACACGCCATGAAGACCCATAGGGTTGTGAGACGTTGAGGGTCCCACATTATCTGGAAAATCGGCTCAAAGATGGCGGTAAGGTTGTCAGCCTTACGCGCCGGCCGCGCTTTACTCCCCAGGAAATTTATTTAATTAATTCCTGGTACTCATTTCTGTTAGAGGCTGAGTCGACCTCAGGGCCATAGTGCGGCTGGAAGGATTAGGTCAACTGAAAAAATCCAATGACCTCATAGGGACTTGAACCCGCGACCTTCCGGCTTGTAGATAATTCAAAGTACTTCACCAAATATCATACATATGTATGTATGTATGTGTATGTGCGTGTGTATATGTGTGTATGTATGTGTGTATGTACGTGTATATGTATGTATGTATATGTGTGTATGTATGTGTGTATGTACGTGTATATGTATGTATGTATGTATGTATGTATATGTGTGTATGTATGTGTGTATGTACGTGTATATGTATGTATGTATGTATGTATATGTGTAAGTGTGTATATGTGTATGTATGTGTGTATGTACGTGTATATGTATGTATGTATGTACTGTATATACATGCGTGTACATATATAATTCGTAACGCCAAGCCAGACAAAGCAGGCTAAACGATTCCAAACACCTCACACACTTCTTCTCTAACTGAAAAAGCGAAAACTACGACTCAGGGCAACTCGGCCGAAGCGGTGACGTGTCTGGCTTGTATTACGGACACGCCTGGGACGAATCTAGGCCACAATACGAATTGATGCCTGAAAGTCTGTCTCTCCAAATGCCCGGGTTGCTACATTAAATTAGGCAATGGCCGCTTACGTTCACATCCCTCCCTGCAGTCATCTGATGATGGTCAGTATGCGTAAACGGCAGCGTCGTTAAGTCCACTAGAGATACACGAAACACACATAATGCAATCTTTATACCGGCTACTTAAGCTTTTCTCAGACCCACAATATTATCAACAGATAGAGGATGTGCCGTCAGCCTCAATCGACACACTGACCGTAGCCTTTGCTCCTGACCCAGAGACTCTGCAGTTGATGCTCTCAAACAGAGAAGAACTCAAACATCCATGCCCCAACACGGATATCAATCCATGATCTCAGCGATCGAGCCCTCGAAGACAGAAAGCGCCTGTGTCAAACTTGGACCCAAACACTGATACTGTCCTGTCAATATGTTCCCCTATATTCACAAATATTTTTATTTATTATGAAGAGCTATTACTTCATGAAATTTCAGGGCCTTGTATCAGTCTCTTCCCTTGCTGTTAGCATTTCTTAGGTTAAGCTGACTGCCGTATTGGTATATTGACCATAGGTAGTCAAAAATAAATATTCGGATTCTGAACTTAACTTCGCGAAAAGTAGGGTGTGTATATATTGGGTCTATTGGAATCAATATTATACTCTCCTGGCACTGTTTTGTGTGAACATCAATAATACAATTCGTAGTTGTTCTGTCAGCATTTCGGAAGATAACTATGGTGATGGAGAAACGTGATTTCCTCATTATGCCTTCATTTTATGCAGTTCATGTGAGGAGAGCATTACAAAGCCCAAAGCTGTCATCTTATTCTGCGGAGGACAAACAATTATATTCCCATCTGGTCACAACCCTGCATCTTGTTCCGCACATTTTTCGATATCTGTGACGCTTAATCTTGTCACATAAAAATTGCTGCAACAGAACTGGCACAGAGGTCCAAAAGAAGTTGCTGTCATATCGGCAACACTGCAGAGAACATTAGAACTGTGGGGTTTAGCAGAGCAAAATAAATTATTATTAAAGCTGGGCCGTCGGCCGGAACTCCATTCGACAACGATCTTTTAATGACCGAAATTAAATTACAAAATAAGAATAAAGAACTCTCGTCCAGTTGCCCGCGTCCCGCTTCCTACTGCAGCAGTGATAATTCAGCCGGAAAGTTAAGCCCGAGGATTAGTGGGTTCAAGTCCGAGCCTTCCTGTAAAATGCAGCGATATGGTCCTCTAGGCCAGTTCTAATGCCGGTCGCATAAGGCGCATGCGTGTTAATGAAAAGGCTGTGAGAGACAGCATTTATACAGTCAGGCCCCTGTGGCGCTTTGCAGTTTATGTAGAGCGGGCAATTCACATTTGCACATATGACAACACTGTACACACACACGCATGCGTACTCTTTGAAGTGAAGAACGGAATATATTTATAATATCTCATCATTCTGTCCTTAAAAGTCGATCGCTAGCTGCAGTACGATAAGGACGTCTTGTAAGTGCACCGCTACTGAGACACATACTGCCAGTGAAATACGACGTACGCCTCAGGGCTATCAACAAACAGCAAGTACTTAATCTACGTAATATACTTATACATTTAATATAAATATTTATTATAATCCGCCTTAATAAACAAACAACAAATCGAAATAGAAATAAAGGCTAAAATAATAGAGTGCGGCCCAAGGCCAAGCTCCAAATCACATGTACAACACACAGTCAAATACGGACTCGTATGCAGAGCAAAACCCATCAACATCATACATGCATATAGCATCACCCTCCTCGACACAACCAGTCACAAATCAACAACATCAAATACATAGTACCGCAACATACTATAGTCAACAGACGAATACCACACAAATGTTCAATCCAAAGCAATTATCACATGAAGATTATCCACCACTACCAAGCCACTCCCAAAACGAATGGCATACGATCACCTATAACAGAAAAAGAAACAGAAACAACGAAGAGCATGGAGAAAATCAACATCAAAATAAGAAACAGGTTTATTGGCTAGACAACCCAACAACAACTAATAATAGATATGAAGGACTCTCTGAGGAAGAAATGGAAACAACAGCAGATATCGCAAAAAAGGAGCCAAAACCACCACCCATATTTGTATCAGGCGTAAAAAACATAAAACCATTGATCCAACTGTTAGACGAACTAGCAAAAGATAACTACACTACAAAAACATTACGACATGATCAGGTGAAAATACAACCACTGAAGAGCGACGTGTATAGCACAATTCTCAAAGCTCTAATGGAAAAAAATACGGAATTTCATACATATAAACCTAAGAAAGACAAAACCTTTAGAGTAGTCTTGAAAAACATGCATCCAACAACTGACCTAAAAGAAATAAGCAACAGCTTAGCAGAAAAAGGACATATGGTCATAAACATCTGGAATGTAAAGCAAAGGAATACTAACGTCCAACTACCACTGTTCTTTGTTGACCTCAAGGCACAAGATAATAACAAAGAAATATACAAAGTAAAACTACTAATGAATACGTGCGTGCAATTCGAGGCACCACACATCAAACGAGAAATCCCGCAATGCATGAGGTGCCAGAAGTACGGGCACACAAGAAATTATTGTCATAACAACCCACGTTGTGTTAAATGTGCTAGGAACCATCTAACCAAAGACTGCCCTAGAAAAACAAGAGATGAAGAGGTCATATGCGTCAACTGCAAGGAACATCACCCAGCTAACTATCGAGGATGCATAATACACAAACAAATACAACAAAAAATTTACCCAACACTACGAGAGAGAAAAACGGATACAGACGTCACACAACCGGGCATATCATATGCACAGATCATGAAACCCAAGATCGTACACCCAGTCCAACATGAAGGTCAGACAAAATCAACTACACCACCACAACCAGCTAATGACCTAGCTGAATTAAAACAAATGATGAAAAATCTAATGGATCAAATGGGGACATTAATAAATCTAATAGCAACTCTGGTCAACAAATCCTCACAATAGCTGAAGTACTAAAAATAGGAATCTGGAACGCCAATGGATTGACTCAACACGTACAAGAAATCAAAATATTCCTACTACATAATAACATAGACATAATGCTAATCTCAGAAACACATTTTACAAACAAAAGTTACATAAAAATACCAAATTTTAACATATATCACACAAATCACCCTGATGGGACAGCACACGCAGGCACAGCAGTAATGATCAGAAACAATATCAAGCATTATGAGAAAGAAGGATACAAACAAGAAAATATACAAGCTACTAGCGTAGTCGTACAGGAACATTCAAGCGAAATAACAATCTCCTCGATCTACTGCCCGCCAAAGCATAATAACAAACACAAAGACTTTGAACATTTCTTTAAAACTTTGGGCAACAATTTCCTGGTGGGAGGAGACTTTAATTCAAAAAACGTACAATGGGGTTCCAGACTCACAAACTCAAAAGGAAGAGAATTACTTGCTACCATGAACAGCAACAACTTAAGCTACTTAACAACAGGACAACCCACATACTGGCCAACAGACAGCAGAAAGACTCCGGACATACTAGACTTTTGTGTTACCAAAGGACTTAACACAAAAAAATTCCTAGTGGAATCAAGCCTAGATCTCACGTCTGATCATACCCCAATCATAGTCACCATGTACGCCCAAATACTAGAAAAACCGAAAGAACCTTCCCTACATAGCAAGAATACGAACTGGAATTTGTTTCGGGAAACATTAGATAAAATAGTCACACTGGAGACCCCCCTAAAAACAGAAGCTGACATAGATGACGAAGTAGAAAGATTAACCAAGGCAATCCAACTAGCAGCATGGCAAGCCACACCAGATCGAAATGACAAGGGAATAAAAAAGAACAGCCCAATTATTGTTAAACAAAAAATCGCAGAAAAGAGAAGAGCACGAAAACGATGGCAGACTACCAGAACAGAATCTGACAAGAGCATCTACAATAAAAAAACCAAAGAATTAAGAAAATTACTACAAAAACTAAAAAATGAAGCCATCCAGGAGTACCTAAAGGGATTAACTGCGACAGAAACTACCGATTACTCACTCTATAAAGCAACGAGGAGACTGAAAAGACCTCAGGTGCCAGCACCACCAATAAAAACGGACGAAGGCAACTGGGCAAGAAGCAATCAAGAGAAGGCCGCAACATTCGCCAAACATCTCTCCAAGGTCTTCAAACCTTTCGACACTGAGACCACACAAGAAGAAGAATACGAAATCAACAACTTCCTAGATGCACCCTATCAGATGAATCTACCAATGCGAAACTTCAAATATAAAGAAGTGGAAACGGTCATCAAAAAAGAAATCAACCCCAAAAAAGCTCCTGGATTCGACCTAATCACGGGAAAGATATTGGAAGAATTACCAGAAAAATGCATCCAAAAAATTACACACATATTCAACGCAGTGTTAAGAGTAGAATACTACCCAATACAATGGAAAATATCACAAATAATTATGCTGCCAAAACCTGGGAAAAACACGAAAGAAGTAACATCCTACAGACCAATAAGTCTGATACCAGTACTATCCAAGGTACTAGAAAAACTACTACTGAAAAGAATAAAACCAGTGATAGAAGATCAAAACATAATTCCCAAACACCAATTCGGATTTAGAAACAAGCACGCAACTACGGAACAAGTCCATAGACTAGTCAACCAAATAAACAGAGATCTCGAAACAAAACGTTACTGCACAGCGGTGTTCCTTGACATAGAACAGGCCTTTGACAAGGTCTGGCACGCAGGACTATGCTACAAAATGAAACAGAAACTTCCGCATCAAATGTACGCAATTCTGAGATCCTATCTTACACATAGATACTACTTTGTAAAGCAACAGGAGGCATTAACAAACCTATACCCAATATCATCTGGCGTACCCCAAGGTAGCGTTTTAGGACCAGTGCTATACTTGATCTACACATCAGATCTACCAACAACTAGAAAGACAACAACAGCGACGTTTGCAGATGACACAGCTATCCTGGCATCTCATACCAATCCTCTATCCGCATCCAGGAACTTACAAGACCACCTAAATAAAATTCAACACTGGCTGAAAAAGTGGCGTATGAAGGCAAATGAAAATAAGTCTACGAATGTAACGTTCACCATGAAACGCACTACCTGTCCTCCAGTAACGTTAAATCACTCTCAGATACCACAAGCAGAAGATGCCAAATACCTTGGTATACACCTGGATAAACGACTGACATGGAAAAAACACATTCACACCAAAAGAAAACAACTCGGAATAAAATTCCGACAGATGTATTGGATGCTGGGAAGGCAGTCGGAGCTATCGACAGAAAACAAGATCTTACTGTACAAAACCATGCTCAAACCGATATGGACGTACGGGATACCATTATGGGGATCAGCCAGTAACTCAAACATAGAAATTCTCCAACGATTTCAAAGCAAAGTATTACGAATAATAGTTAACGCACCGTGGTATGTGCCGAACACGGTACTACACAAGGACCTAGATGTACCAACAGTACGAGAGGAAATAAAAAAAAACAGCAAAAAGTATAAAATCAGACTCCAGGTCCATCCGAACGACTTGGCACAAAAACTGCTCGACGACGAAGGAGAAATCAGGAGGTTAAACAGATTTAAACCTTCAGATTTACCCACCAGATTTGAATAATTCAACACTTAACCGCATATCACTAAGCAGTTAAAATAAGTATTGAGCAGGTTCATTGGAACATGCTCACCACGACAAGTTCTCTTTCCTTTTCTATATGTAAACCACAAAATGTACTTATTATCCACACTTAATGGATAGATTGTATAATTATTGGAGTAAAAAAAAATTCTGTCCTTACTGTAACACTGCTTTCGTATTTATATACTATGTTGTATGTACGTAAGGTTTGAGGTGTTCATGGCGGTGAGCATGAAGAATGCCGTCTACTTGGATATGGCGCTGTGTACATATTGTGTGAACCGGTGTTTCGGAGGAAAATATCGCCTCTATCTTCAAGGTAGGAAAACCTGTGAGCGAGGAACCAGCGTGAGCAGGTGGTTGCAGACTGCGATATGTTGTCCGAAACGTCGGTTCACGCAAGATCTACACGGCGCCATATCCCAGAAGACGGTATTTTTATGTACTATGAACCCGCTTGTGTTGAGACATTATGTGCTTAAATGTCTGCATAGCGTTTGGGGTAGCTTGCGTGGTCTCAGAATACAGTGCCCAATGGCTGGATGATAGTGAGTAGTGAACTGGAAAAATGAGGAAGGAAACGGCCGTTGTTTAGTTTAAAGAACTATCCTAGAATCTTCCTTCAGGAACTGAGGAAAACCGTATTTGGTGTGCTGGCCGACATTTCAAGCGTCACAGCTTGAGCCAACTTTTTTCTCTACATGGTTATATTGGTTACTTAACGAGGACGACAATATCGAGACCCTGTAGCGTCGATGATAGGATGAGTGATGAATATGGAGCAGTCGTTGCCATGGGAACTGGTAGGGGAAACCGAGGTACTCGAAGACAACCTTCCTCACTGTCACTTTGTCCATGAAAAACCTTACACCACGAGACTTGGGATGGAGAACAAGGCTGCCGTGGTGGGAAGCCACAGACAAACCTCCTAAGCTACGTCACGACCCAATGTGAATGCTGATACTAAACCACAGGGCGCTTTCATGAAGCTGAGAGATAAACGTAAACAAATGCAAGACAGGACTGCCGGCTACGGCCGCTGAGCCGAGCCAAGAGACCACTTCAAATAAAAGCTGTACACCATAATCAGATTTGTATTTTACTCAACATATACACGAATTATGTCGGTCACGGTAGCCGAGCGGTCTAAGGCATGTACTGTCTTCGCTCGCTTGGAAACCTGGATCGTGGGTTCGAATCCCACTCAGCGCATGGATGTTTGGTTTGTGTGTGCGTTTTACTGTGTTTGTGTATAGGTAGAGGCCTTGCGACGAGCTGATCACCCGCCCAAGGAGTCCTACCGTATGTGTAAGATCTAGAAAAAAAAAGAAGTGAAGTAGTTCATGGAGGTAGGCCTAGGCCCACTGGGGCTGTAGTGCCAAGAAAAAAAAATACACGAATTACAGTCCGTGTTTTCCAGCGCGGCGCCATCACGAGAACCTTCTGCACACGACGCGCATTGCATAGCTGTCAGAGAAGTTGCCGCATGTGCCAGGCGAAACGTTCAGCTCAGTTGTCAGAACTTCGTCCAGTGAGATATAAGCTTAGATTCTAGACAGAGAGCGTTTTGCAGAAATCCAGCAGTTCTCTCACAACAACATTAACAATCCACTTGAACACATACTCATGTGTCAAGTTATGTTCTTGCTCCTTAATGGGTACCTCTAAAGGTCTATTTGTTTCGCCGATGTGTCGTATGCGACCATCATATGAGATACTGAAACAAGACAACTTTCAGAAATATCCATTAAGGAGTACAAACGGTCTGTTGGAGGCAATTCATTACTCTTAGTGTTACTGGCGAAAGTACTTAGTTCATATACAGATGTTGATGCAATAAATAGGCCACTGGGGTAAAGCAGACAGTAACCTAGGTTTCAGGTAAAATAGATGGTGGTGCTCTTGGCCTGCTAACTGATGCGTCATGAAGGAACTGTTAAAATACGATTTTACATTTACGTTCAAAGGCAGACTTCAGACATGAAGCGAATTTACTGCATATGGTGTTAACGACAGTGGAGCTCTGACAAGATCCTCAGCAACTCAGCCGGCCCATAAACTTGCCAGGCACAGGTAAGTGATGTTCCGTCTTCTGCAAGAAATGGAATTAGAACCTTGCATATTTCATGAGGGCGCGGAATATCCCTCCAGGGGGGCTGCACACTTCCAACTCCTTGCCCGAATTGAGGGCTCTAGGCATGTTTTCACACATTAGGGGTAGGAACATTTCTGTTTCTATACAGCGGAGTGACAAGAAAGCACTCACGACGCACATGAGGACAGGTCTGTGTCTCGGTTTTACCAATACAGGGCACCTGACTGTAGAGCTACACTCTTTTTTTATTGCTAGTGGGGTGGGACTAAGTCCCTTGTACTGCGGCCACTTCTGGCCTATTGTACCAGCCCCAGATGATAGACGAGGGTGATTGTGGAACAATTGGTGGCATGAAGATCGGCAGGGGAAACCGAAGTACTCGGAGAAAACCTGCCCCAACGCCACTTTGTCCACCACAAATCCCACTTCACCAGAACCCGGGATCGAACTCGGGCCGCCGCGGTGGGAAGCCAGCGACTAACCGCTTGAGCTATGGCGCGGCTCTGAGCTACACTCACTCCGGGTGAGACATGCGCTTCATGATCTGAAAGCGTTACGGCCTATCCCCGGCTGGACTAGGATTGGTGTGATGTGGCGGCGTAGAGAAACGAACCCGATCGCCTGGCCTACAGGAAGTCAATGCACTGTCTAATTTATCAAGAGTAATAACGGGCATTGTCTCACTCTGTGTATCATCATCGACACTACTGAAATTACTGAAAATTAGGCATATTATTATGTCTCCATAAGCCTAACCTAGTTCCTGAACAGAACATATAGCAATCTGCTAGTTCTTATGAAATGCTATATTTGGAGCATAGCTCTGTATGGGGCTGAAACATGGACGCTTAGGGCAGTAGATCAGAAACATCTGGAAAGTTTCGAAATGTGGTGTTGGAGAAGGATGGAGAAGATCAGTTGGACCCATTATGTGAGAAATGAAGAAGTGTTAATTAGAGTCAGTGAGCAGAGGAATATCCTACACGAAATAAGAAAACGGAAGGCTAATTGGATTGGTCATGTTTTACGCAGAAACTGCCTTCTAAAAGAAGTTATTGAAGGAAAGATAGAGGGGCGGATAGAAGTGACAAGAAGACGAGGAAGAAGACGTAAGAAGATGCTGGATGACCTTGGGGACAGAAGAGGATACTGTCATTTGAAGGAGAAAGCTCTAGATCGGATTAAGTGGAGGAACTGTTTTGGAAGAGACTGTGGACCTGTCGTCTTGACAGATTACTGATGATGATGATGAGTTCTTACGAAAAGCAGAAACACGAAATGTGTAACGTATAAGCGATGAATAAACGTGAGGGCAGCAGATGAGCGCAGGTTCAAAGAGTGCATTTCGGAAATAGAGTAGGTACTCAAATTTAGTTCAACTTCCCATTCTCACAAATCTTCTTAAAAAATTCTGAAATGTCATTTTGCAACCATTCCAGAGGGCGGCATTCACATCAGCTGTGGATACATAACTTCCCACAAAGGACATTCGTATATAATTAAGCTACAGCGCTGTAGAGTTCACAGTTGTAGTCAGGACTGCAGATAAATGAACCTTATTGAAGAGTCTGTGCAGTGAGGCTAGAGGGGCAGAAGAGCAGACAGTTCAGGGTAATCCATTAAGCTGTTTTACATTCAGATGGATGAATAGCTCAGTACTTCACTGCGTTTCGAGATCAATAGATCACTTGATGCAGTCCACACGGGCTCGGCAGGTGATTCCTCGATTTCTGTGCAGCAAGGCAGACAGCCCTGCAGCCAGTTCATGTGGCAAATGTTAACAGTAACATGGCCGAGCGACAGTTCTGCAAGAACATCCCGAAACTAAAAGTCATATGCTTTATATACCAATTTCCCATGCCTAACTACATTTATCTTTGACGCAATTTAAAAATATAATGTAATAAAAAAGAAGTTTTCCTTTGGAATCTGTATCCCTTTAACTATCTAAGTAAGTAATTAGATACATACACGTATGTACCTGGCTCTATTAAGCCGACAGAAACGTAACAGTTTCCGACGGCTGTAAACCAAGGGAAGTTGAAATAGTAAGCCGTCAACTAAAACGTTTCCTTTCAAAGAAACGTTCAAGTAGTTTCCACCCTTCACAACTGAAGCTCTACAACACAACACAATTGTTCTCAACTTCCTTTCTCTTCTCCCGCCACCTCTCACGTCTTTATAAAAACACATGTGAAAGAAACACTTATCAACTTAGAATGTAAGTTTGTGAAACATTGACCCAGTTTCTTCAAAATGGTGCAATTAATGGTTAAGATAAGCTGGTATGCGTATATTTGTCGCTCTGCTCAGTGCAGCAACACATCATGAAGCTGTAGGGGTAGCTTAGGGCCGTGATCGCGTTCCTTCAATAATGCATCTGATAGGAGGCCAGATGGGCCCCAGTGGGGCTCTGGATATGATGCCGCTGTTGAAAATCAAAGTCCAGCCCCTTGTTTTAAACTGTTTCGTGGGTCTACACGCTGCCTCTTCTAGTGCATGGGTTAGGTAAAGTCCTACGGCAGGATGACAATGCGGCTGGGAGCAATAGTAGCCCATGTTATGGGACAGGAAGCTGGACGTCTGGAGGGCCGGTCTCGGAGCCGAAAGTACAAGTTGCGATTTTCCGATTATGAAGCAGGGGTGCTAACTAAAGGTATCCCTGTAACAGGCCGTGAAGGCCCATAGGGTTGTGAGACGTCGAGGCTCCCACATTTTTTAGACAGTGGGCTCAAAGATGGCGGTGAGGTTGTCAGCCTTAAGCGCCGGTCACCTTATACCCTCAGGAAGATTTCTGGTTCTCATTTCTGTTAGACGCTGAGTTACACGGTAACGTATTTCGTTGAGGTATTAAGCCATAAGTCGGTAGGTAGTAGGTTCGTTTCCCGAGGAGGTCACTGGATTTTTCAATCGACCTAATGCTTCCAGCCGCACTATTGCCCTGGGGGCGACTCAGCCTCTAACATAAATGAGTACCAAAAATATTCCTGGGGGTAAAGGGCGGCCGGCGCGAAAGACTGACAACCTCACCGTCATCTGTGAGCCAATTGTCTAGAGAAAATATGGGAGCCTCGACGTCTCACAACCCTATGGGCCTCCACGGGTTTTACAGTGATAGTTTTATTAGAAGATTGCATATGTTCACCAGAAGAGATTTTCGTGCGAAAGGATCATTCGTGTTACAACTGGTGTAGCAAATACAGCTTCCGGTCTCTCAAGCACCATTAATTTTGATGAAACAGAACTCTTCATAAACACCGCTGTGTAAACCTCAGGTTGTATATATCATTAATTTTCTTGTGTCAAGTACCCGTATTAATCCAATGACTTGAAAACTGACTTTGTCTGCTGACATACCCATACAAAACACGTATCCAATTACCACATACCTGCCGTATAGCAACATTACACCCGTCCGACAATGGGAACAGCACTTTTATTTCCAGTCCGTTACCATTTCACACCTGTCAAAGTGGATATTGCTATTCAAATATGAGGATGTTCTGCAGTCAAAGAACTGGGCAAATCTTATTTCGCGCATTTCTTCTACTGTCGATATGGAAGTGCCACATCAGCCAGGCACATATCGAGTGGCTCGCTGATCGTTATTCGGTGGTCACGAAATACAAGGATTTTAGAGAATACCAAGTTATATGAACTGTTATTTAAGTATATGAACGAGCAAGCAGAATATATGGACTGTGACGTCTGTCACTAGCGTAACTGGACAAGAGGGATTCGATTCCCCTTAGGGACTGGAGCCCACTAAGTATCCTACATAACGGGTGCCAGGCGCTCTTTTCAAGCGCGTAGGATGGTCGCAGAATGAAGTGATCAATCATCTCCATTCAGTGGGAAGTTCTAGAATGTGTGGAGGTTTAACTCCATGGCTTCTACATTATTTCATGGCATAGCATGTAGGGACAGTGGTGACCACAGCGTTACATTTAGCTTTGAGGGAGAATACAACAAGAGATTAACAAATATTGCATGTAAAGCAACCAACATTAAAAGTACTACTAAATAAGGTTTAAGAACATAACCTCAGAGAGCAGATCAAATTTTCTAAGGTATTTTCTTGTGCTGAGAAATGATTACTGCTCTTATGAAACAGAAACAGTCTTATAAAGTATTATGGGATAGTGAATAAAATCAGACGTCCGCATCTACGCTTTACAAAAGTAGCATTAGCTATTATTTATGAACGCCCAGTTCGCTTTCGCTTGATAGCAAAGAAAAACTAACAACGTTTGCAATATTTTGGAGCTCACCATCCTTCTGTGAAACAGAAACTTTCACTTCGTGTAGGGGGGGTGTCTGAAGTAACAGTCCATCAGATAATATTGTGAGTTCTTAACATTGCCTGGAGCAGACACTGGCTACCGTTCAGGAGTACAATAAAATTTGTTGTTGCAATTATTTTACACTATTTATCTTCTGCATAGAAGTCAAGAAGGAACAACAGTGAAAGGTAGTGTAGTATTTTCTGGGCTCCTGGATGACTATGATGAGGTTAAGTCTATGCATGCTAATAGAGCACTCTTCATTTTCTGTGTGGGTTCCCCCAGTGTGGGTAAACAATGCCTTTGCCCTCCAGGACCGCTGAAAATGAGAGTGGTTGCAGATATTGTTTTATAGAGAAAGAAGAACGCAGGAAAGCAAAACAATGGAGACTGAAAGGGAAATTCTTCTATGGCACAGGATGTTCAGTAATAAGCGTACAAAGTAGGATCGTGGGTTCATGAATTATGAATGAAGATCCTCGAAACGCGTGGGGAAATGGGAATGAAGTTAATCCGCCCAGAGCACCTAAGCAAATATATATATATATCGAGATGTATAGTCCAATCCCACTTCACACTTATATCGCAATGGAGTGGAGCTGGCCATTTGCTTTATGGAATTTTGTGTTCGGGTTGAGCAGAAGCCCACGTTTCATATAAGCTGATTGAGTCGCATAAGGCTGCTTCGCTCAAGAGCATTTCGAAGACCTTTTCTTAAGGTCGTTGAATACAGACCTCATAAAACATCCGTTAATAGTAAAGCCTGCCATAAAAATGGTGACATCTTAGGTTATGGCACACCGGCATGTTCCGTTGCGTGGCAAAGTGGGCGTTTCTGCCCAACATTAACGCCCCTTCGCAAGCAAATTGGGCAGATGGCAAGGCACAGATTTTGAGGAGTTCTGAAGACTAAAACGTTCGTAAGGAACTCGGGCATATGGCACGTTCTTATCAGTTTCATGAAACACTTATGAGGAAGGAATACTGGGGCTCTGTGACCGTCCGCATGTTTCATCTGAACGAATTCCAACACAACATAGCAAGAACAGAGACAGGGTGTTTGAAAAAAGGGTAATGGGGAGAATATTTGGACCGAGGAGGGATGAAATAATAGGTAAAAGGTAAAGCTGTCCTTGTGCTCAACTAATCAAGCACTACACCATGAAGGCGTATGGGGGAGTGGATGTATTGATCCACATTTTCTTGACCTCGGTACTAGTTGGAGGTGAGTGGTCAGCTTCACACCCCGGCCGTTTTACTTTATCGCATAGTGATTTAAATTTTCATGGAAACACATGTATCTTATTTTGCTGTTGTCTTCTTCATGCATTCAAATCTACTGCAGTTCCAGTGTTGCTGTAAATGCACTAGCTTTACCACCCATAAGTGGGTCGAATTATGTAGTGGCTGAAAGCGGAAGGGAACACAAAGCAACACTAGATACACACAACTGAGAGAGCGGCACGCCCAATTGGACACGAAACCAGCCGCAATACATAAGATAGGAAGAAAATCATCTTACAACACCAAAACTTAATACGAGTAATAGTAACAACGGCGTGCCTTAATGCATACTGTTTGAGCAAGTGCACCGTGCAGAAGTTGTGTTGTCTGAAGATGACTCTACACGTATGTAGCTGAAACATGTAGCATAAACACCGAATGTATAGATATTTTAATAATTTTCATTATATTTTATACATATATATATTTTATACATGAATTAAGTGTGAATTAATGTTGTTAAATTAATATTGTTCATTATAGACGGGAAACACGACTGCAAGGCATCCGGTCTGTTTGAGTGACTGAGGACTATTTTATTAACTATTTACACACATAGGATGCACCCTTATGTAACAAATCAAGATAAATAATACATAAATATAAAAACACGAGGGCAGCATAATTTAACGAAGAAAGAGCAGCATGGCGGGGGGTGACTAGGATAGCTCTGTAGATATGGTAATGGGTTATAGGCTGGATGATCGCGGTTCGTTTCCTGACAGAGACAAGACAATTTTTTCTAATGCACATCGTCCATACCGGCTCTGGGTCACACCCAGTCTCTTATGCAATGAGCACTTGGGGCTCTTTTCCCGGGGGTAAAGAGACCAGGGCTTGAATCTGACCATTCCCCTCCTTCTATTGCCGAGGTCAATCCTCCACTCCCCCGTATGCCTTCATGGCGGGACACATTTCCCTTTTTACATTCAAGTGCAGAAGACAAAGCAGGGCTGAGCAAGGTCTCGCTGTTGTTACTGCACTAGGGAATTGTTACATGAACAGAGACGGCGCTTATCGTAAGGATGCAGCCTGGGTTGAGAACCCCTGTGCCTCCAATTCTGGCCAGGCGCCAGACATGTCTACGTTTGGTTAGGAGCACTTCAGGAGACGTTACACAATGCTCTGAGGCAAGAGGACTTAAGTAATTCAGGCCGGAGAGTCAGTAATATTCAGAAGCATTGTGAAGGGTGCTCCGAAACTGCCATCGTCTTGTACTGGCTACACAGCGAATCATGCAGAAATGCTAGGTCGGCACGGGCTGCGGCTTAATCTCAGTGGTCAACAGTTATTATCATTTCAATGGACTTCGTTACAGTAGAACTGAAGCATTAAGCTACGAAGTACAACATAAGCACATAAGGTCTCAGCAAAGTACACGCAGTTGTTCTGCTTCTGTGACGAAATGTTTAAATGGATTATGACCTACATCACGAACAATATTGCCTACTATCATGATACATGGTCATTCTTAAAAGCTTATAGTTGCTCATCTGATAACAATTTTCCCTCCCTTCATGGAACTTAAAGTTCACAAATTTCCGTCACTGTTCTCGATTCTGAGCCACCCAAATTCAGTTCCCAGCTTTAAGATACATTTTATTACATGTATTAACCTCCCACCTATTCCTAAGTCTTCCAAATGATCTCTTGGCTTGAGATTTTCCGATCAAAATGCTCATGTTTTTCTTATTCATATTACACGTACTACATGTCCAGCCTATCTTATCCTCAGTGATTTTATCGCATTAGCGACGTTAGGCAAAGACTAGAAATTATGAAGCTATGCAATACCACCAGCTTCCAGTCAGAGACCGTCGAAATGTTTAGCTCCACTTTCTTGTCCTATTGGTATATTTTCTAGCGGAGTCCAGCATTTTAGCAATCCATTCCATTCAAATGCTAATGTTTATGTTTTACCAAACAACTCCTTGGAGCAGACTCCTTCTTGAGAAGCTTACAGTTGCGTAGCTAATTAACAATAGTCAATATATTATTACCCTACTGGCAGAGGTTCAAGACAGACCACTAATAATACCCTCTACAGGGAGACTCAAAATTATTGCCGGGGTTTCCGTATATAAGCCACGGAAATTCCGACAATAATTTTGAATCAATCCTTGACCCATTTTAATATTCTCCTCTCCTCTCCTATCCTCTCTCCTCTTTCTCTGTATGACCTGCAAACTTCACCATCCCTAATTTGATAATGCTATTAATACTTGGTAAGGAGAACAAACTATGCAGCTCCACATTACGCAGTTTTCCTCAGCCCCTCGTTACTTCTTCTATCTGAGGTCCAAATATTGTACTCAGGTACCTGTTATTTCCTTAATGTGAGAAACCAAAGCAAAATCACAGCTTCGTATCCTTTGGATTGTTTACGGCTTTAGAGAGCCAAAGAACGACAAACTGCTCTGAAGAGCGGGGCAGCAAGAATTTCGAGAAGGAAACTGTTTTAGTAGAAGCACAAGCACAGAACATAGAAATTCACAAGAAAGCGGGAGCCGCAACAAAATGGCCGACAAACTTCGGATAGTCTCAACAGATTACGCAATGGAAGGCGTTACGATTTACGTGGAAAAACACCTTTCGATACAGCGGCCAGAATCGACTCTCGATACGTACTGGCGAGTGATAACTCGCAGCTATCCAAATGCTGAGCAATTCACATCTGTTTAACAGAGTGCGCTGATCCACAGATTGCGACAAACCGCTTGTAACCAGGCAAATTACACTGTCTATGTTATCCTGAGCGGGGGAGGGGGGAGATAGATAAGCGGCACATTCGTATTAGCTCTTCCGCAAGGAGCGAACATATGAAAACATCAAATATAAGTTTAACTTCATTCATTCAGGTCCGTCACACTAGTCGACTCTTTTGATTTGACAACACTGCCCAGTGTGACTCAGTATATAGTGCCTTTACATGTTTCGGGTCAGTTGTGACCATCTTCAGAACGCAATAACAACAAGCTAAGGAACTACTATTATATAGATCATAATACACATACATAAACTTTTGTACAAAGATTTTTAATTATTAATGTTAAAAGGTGTTTGAGTTAATATGAGGGCCGTACTAAAAGTCATGAGTAGGGCCGGGATTTCTATGAAAGGTCATATTTTTTTCCTGGGGTTTATTCCTATTTTTAAATGTAATTATGCATGTTTCCAGTCATTCTTATTGAAATTATGTCGTTTTTATTGTGC
>NW_019739946.1:911875-914316 GCF_002891405.2 Cryptotermes secundus
CGAAAATTTGTGAAATGCAGCATTTATGACCTGGCAAGCCGGCCTTTCCCAGTCGAGGCAGGAGGGAGGCAAGTGTAACGGGTATTCTCCTATTGTACTCCGTCTTACTATAAGGTATATACATCCCATTCTTTCTTGGAGGGTTTAGAAGTATTCTATTTATATATGTGGAGGGCGTTATAAGACTTCAGTTTGACTTTACAATGCCTAAAGTGGGTACAAGTAGTTCAAGGAGCGCAAAATTGCGCAGTTTTGTACAGGAGTTTGATGAACAAGTGTTTAGTACCGATGGCAAGACATTTTATTGTAAGTTGTGTGGCGTCAAAGTTACGGCAGAAAAGAGATTTACTGTGCAGCAGCATTGTAAAACTTTTAAACATGGTAAATGTTTGAGCAGATTATCTACAAAGGATAGCACACAAAGTTTGTTGTTTAAAAACAGTTCCACTAATTCTTCTTCGTCTCCTTCACCTTCTTCAACGAACAATGGGTCGGAATTTTCGAAGGATTTGTGTCAGTGGATGGTATCTTCGAATATTCCATTAGGGAAACTGCATAATCAGCAATTCAGACAATTTTTGGAGATATACAATAGTCATCCTATCCCAAGTGAATCGACGTTAAGAAAGAATTATCTCTCTACATGTTATGAAGATATNCCTTTTTCGTCTGCTGTTCCTAGGTTGAATGCAAAAAAAAAGTTGCTCATGACTTTCGGTACGACCTACGCAATATATCATTAATGTTCTTAATATTTTTATACATCCTGAACCTCTGAGGTTTGTGTCTCCGTGCCTCTTTTGTCAAGATGGGAGATTGGGGTGTTATTTGGCTTCCTCTGAGGTACAGGCAGCGTTGTTTTCCCCTTTTTTGTATGGNCAGCTGTCCTATTTGTTAATTCCAAGAAGTTGTTGTGGCCAAATGGAATACAGCGAAATAGTGTCCTTCTCNGTTCGTTAAGTATCTGCCGGAGACTAACAGCCTCAGCTATGGAACGGCCAAATAAGAAATAGAGCAGGAGATGATAACGAAACCCTGTGCTGGATTCTAAGTTCTGACAGCGGTGGTCATGAAGGCCGCTACCTTCAAGGATCTGAAGCCGTGTATTCCTGGAGAAGCCCACTGACGTTTAGGAGGAATACACTGTTGTGCCCTTATAGGGGTCAGTGCCTGTACTCACCCGCTATCGGACGTCCGTGGATATCTCTTAACCTTTGCGGTGGAAAACCTGCTTACATTAGAGGATCCACAAAAACTCGAGTACTCAAACCAACAACAATAAAGTAATATATATTGAAATAAAACACCATTACAACAAACAACCTATCCCCTCATACACAACCTTCGACTACATCTCTGTTACACTTCCTACCATTTAACTAAACCTAAATGGCACACACCAACACCTTTCATTTCTTTCTCGACCAACAGCGAACCAGAATTTCTAACAAGCAATCAGTGACGTGACCACGGGCTAACATGATGAACATGATGAACATGATGAATATGATGAACAATGGCGCCATTCCAAAGTTTTCCCACAGGCACACTTTGCTCTAGTCCGTCCGTTCCTCGCAACTGCTAGAAACAGAATGCCCGAAACAGCCTTTTTTCCCAACCCAAAAATTCATTTTTTTTTCAAGTCGCGAAAAGCTGCTCGCGCAAAATCCCTTAGGTCGGCAACTTGCCGGACATTCCATGTCGCCCGAAGCGAAAACTGACCGGGTCTTTCCACTGATGCGTAAACAGTCTTTTCTAAAGACAATTCAATCGACTGACAAGGAATGCGAAGAGGCAGCCGCGGCTCTGTCTCCTCGCCTTCCGGCCAGCCGTCTGGCGTTTTAACCTAAGCATCCAATCTTACAAAAATCATACTTAATAGCTAATAGATTGGGCACAACACTGCCTTCATTTCGCTTTCCGCTTGTGTCCTGTTGGCTTAGTATTGGACTGTGAAGATGGAAGCGGTATGTTCTTGCGAAATTTCGGCGACCTTCTACCAAATTACATGACGTTACACTTCGGTTCTTCAAAAACAGGGAATTCATTATTTTTCTCACCTGGCGTGACTGTTGTTCAGGGAAAACTTTGAAGTAACAGTGGACACTTAACTGGTGCGTTCTACAAAAGAATTTATAAGATAAATCATTAAAACAACGCCGAACTCTTTCTTTATAACAGACAAACATTAAATTTATATCCAACAATTCACTATCAGGTGACATGCAAATTAGCGAGAAAACAAAACTATAATTATATTGATTTAAGCAAGTAATAAGCAATCAATGGTCATTTATATTTCACAAGCTAAATGAAAATTAAACGCATATGAATGTAATATATACCTCAAAATCAGATTTTAACAGCTTGCTACATTAGAACAATAAAGATATTTGATCTACAGGCAGTTAAACCTTGTTATGCCACCAGTTATGCCGTGG
>NW_019739946.1:917003-918007 GCF_002891405.2 Cryptotermes secundus
AAACCTCAATAGAGATTTTCTCTTTTTCCTTCCCAATGCTGTGTTTAGGTGGCCGCAGTTGATGGCTGAACAGGCAAGCTCGGGAATGTGCTCGTAACATCCTTTTGGCTAATTATATCAGGAACAGCAGGACTTGGCATAGAACATATTTGCTGGATATGAAATGTTTTCTCTTCCTTTGAAACTCGTCTGAAGAATTTCTCAATACTTCTAGTAAGACGAGTATATCGGTTCAAAGGTTCTCATGTTGCTTCATGACTGCAGACGGACTAACGTGCGGACAGAGCGAAGTGAACAGGAGCTCTGCAGGTTTCCAAATTCACCTCATGAGAAGTTGAGCAGCGCTGCATATGTTCTTTCACGATAATTTCAGCTTCGTGAACTCCCGACCGAACCACATTAATTACCGAATTCGAGCACATGCTGCAGTACAGGTGATACCAGAGAGAAGTTGCATGTCGACAATTCCGCATAACCAGGCCTCCGGCTCGGTCTGCCTACTGTTAGGGAGGCAAAATTCAAGAGACTTGCGCATCATGCAGACCTGCATCTTATGCCCTCCTTGCACTCAACTAATGCTTACAGGTGAGGTCGGCAGGTTTCAGCAGCACAACCGTCTCTCTGGAATTTGATATTGGTGGGTTACAATAAAACTTGTCAGACTTATCAGTTCATTATAACATCTAAATTATGTGAAGCTCAAATCTATCCAATGTCTTGATAGCGGCTCTTCGTGAGAAAAATCAGTACATCGTAAAATGAATAAATCTCGTTTGTAATTATTATCTGAGGCGCTTTTGACATATTATGAAGTGAAGGATTTGAGGTTCTTACAGGGGTGATTATGAAAGCGTCTATCATTTTGTATGCAACGCCGTGTAGTAAGCTGAAATTGAACCGACGTTTCGCAGGAACATGTCGGCTTCACATTCAGGGTCAAATTATAAGACAAGGAAGAAACTAGCATGAAACAGCTAGCAATTAGCTCTTCTTTGCGAGGGAAA
>NW_019739947.1:0-11624 GCF_002891405.2 Cryptotermes secundus
CGGTAACAGCTTGTACATAAATCATCGCATATATTACCAACAACATTTCTTCTTCAGCGTTCTTAAACTTCCTTCCTGATGTTTCAAAAATTTAATGAACTACAGGAATTACTGTTAATAAGAATGTTGTATTATATCATGGTATTTACGGTATAGTACACAGAAAGGCACGTAAATATTAATGCTTATCTTATTTCACCTTGAGCTCTATCTAAATCTTCTGTTGTTATAGGCAGATACACATTACAATGCAAATATAAGGAACGCTCTTTAGTTAAATTGATCATCCAGTATATTTAAGAGATCACAACCTTTAGCAGCAACCGTTGTCTTTCAATTGTCTCTCCAGAGAAACACCGAATTTACCGTCTTAGCAACAACTGCTTTTTTTTTAATGAACCAAGTAACCATAACAATTTTATTCCTGTCCGCGTATTTATCGATCATTAGCCAGTTTATGCCAACTATGGCCGCGCCATAGCTCAAGCGGTTAGTCGCTGGCTTTCCACCGCGGCGGCCCGGGTTCGATCTCGCGTCTGGTCAAGTGGGATTTGTGGTGGACAACGTGGCGCTGGGGCAGGTTTTCTCCGAGTACTTCGGTTTCCCCTGCCAATCTTCATTCCACCAATTGCCCCACAATCACCGTCACTTATCATTGGGGTATGGTACAATAGGCCAGAAGTGGCCGCAGTGCCGAGTGGACCCAGTTGGACTCCACCCCCCACTAAGCGAATTAAAAAAATTCTGCCAGCTATTGTGACTAATCAGTGTTCTGAACGAAAGTTACAGTCGCTTTGTTGGTTCCATAAAACGCTGGCAAGTTCTTGAGTAGCGTATAATTGGCAGCTTCTCAAGAAGGACTCAGCTGCACGACTGAGTATGACTGAACACATAATGCCTGCGGAAAGCAACGTAGAGCCCCAGTCACAACAGCCGGTGCTTGAAATGAAATTCGAACTGGGCACCTTCCGAATACAAGTCAGAAACGTTACCGCCTGAGCCGACGTACGGAATTTAATATCCGAAAGGGATGGTGGTCTCTAATTAACAGAATCCTCTCCGTTATGAGACGAACATGGCAGGAGTCAGGATAGCTCAGCCGCTACAGAGACGGGCTACGGCCTGGACCCCCCGGATTAGATTCCCGGCACTGCGAGGTTTTCCTCTTCTCCACAGCGTTCAGACCGTATCTGAGCCCCACCCAGCCCCCCATCCGATGGGTACCGGCGGTACAGCGGCCGGAGTGTGAAGCCGACTACTGATCTCCATATAGTGCCGAGGTCTCACACGTCTTCATGGTTTAGTGCTTAATTAATTAACACAGGGACAACCCTATCTTTATGCAGACATGACGACATTAAATACACATATCCCTGAAAAATGACTAAAATTTGATAACACGGGTACCGACCTATCAATATCTTAGCGATGAAGGTTTCAATTCAAGTTCCAGGCCAGTAACAGTACATCTGAACAACGAGACACACGTCCGAATTCGACGACTTTGTACTGCTCTGTCTGCAGCTTAGAAAGCATGGAAACTCTGTTAAGGTATGTTCATTATGGCACTGAATTTACTTCGCTGATGAGTTAACATTTATATTGATTACGGAGACCCTAAATTTGTCGTCTAAGCTGCACTGCCCTCTTCCTTGGTCCTATCATTAAGTATCGCTATTTCTCAGCTCAATGACCAAACCTCTTCCTCCGCTTCTCCCAAATTTGGCGTGGCAAGCTAGGACGCAGTGATAGAAGAGGACAGCAAGAGACTCAATTTGAGGGCCTCGGGCACGGAAAGATGCGCTCGTACAAGAAATGTCGATACACTCGTCCTTATGGAGCAAAACAGACTTAAAGTCATCTGATCTCAACGAGTCTTAATCGTTCGCTACACACATTACTTATAGTACTGTATCAGTGAGGAAGAGATTGGCAGGCTATTAAATGTCGGTTGATCACTCATTAAAACATTGTCAAATGTTAGTGACTAAACACGGGGTTTGGACTGATGATTAGATTTGCTGGACACTTAGAAAAGGCAACAACACATAATTGTAACACTATCGCTAATCTATATGCTTAACCAATCATTGCAGCACGAGCAAAATTTTCTCAGCCAGCTATATCTGCTTGTCTCCGTTGCTTGATAGCGGCTTCCGTAAGTGCGGATTCCCTTTACCGCTTCCATGCTCAACGGCTCCTGTCCCTGCTGGTTGGCGACTGACTTACAGTTACTACGACGGCAACTCACTTGCATTCTTGGTTAATCCCCAATGTGTCTCCTTACACAGTCTTGGCAAGGACCGCACAGTCAAAGTCAAAGCTACCATACGACTGAAGGTTTACTGCAAATAAGTCTTGGCGTCAAGTCAGTTGAGACCGACGATCAGAATTTTTCTTTCTGCAACTGTGCCCTTACGGTAATAGTCCTTACGTAACAACCTCTCTGAGGAGAGGATGGGTTTGTCTCTTATGAATATGCTTGGCCTTTCGTCAAGTGTACGTATCGCACATATAATTTAAATTTTTTCCCTTTGCACTGTATGCAAATTCTGTGAGTACAGACTTTGCAAAGCGGATCATGCCTATCTTACGTATCTCATGCTACAACGGCAGCTTAGTCACTTGAACGGTCGTAAGGCTGACCACCGCCAAGTTTAAGCCTCTTATATGTTCTATGACTGGCTTCGCAGTGTCCTATACTGCGAGCGTGTTCTTTCTCATGATTTTGTATGAAATCTACTTGTTGCCTGCACAAGTTAAATGAAGAGATTTTTTCAAATCTGCAGTAGATCATATTTACTTTGTAAAAAGATCTGTACTCAGAAATTATATATTTTTTCGTCGGTACAGAAACGATTATTATAACTATGACCTATAATAGCTTTCCTGGCCACCTGCGTGCTGAAATCAGTGCAGACCCTACTCCATAACGCCATTATCTCCTCTAGTTTGATTTCAAATTCAACACTGATAATTATTCTTATGTCACTATGTGTTACATAAAGTTGATAAAATGTCATAAAATACTTAGACGAAACGAGCAAATTTACACTTCGTATCCCTCCGAAGTAACGCCTCACTTATAAAATAGCGCACTGAAATGAAGAGCATACATCTCGAAGATGATGGAAAGCAATAAACAGAGCCATGCTTCACATCGTGACAGAACTATGAAATGTTGCGAGAAAGGGCACTGCTTCCAGCGAGAGCTGAGCTATGCCTGTCGCTCTGTCTGGACATAGTTTCTCCTTCATTTACATAAAGTTTTTTAACTCAAGGTTCTACATTTTCACAGCGGATACATACACACATTGTGTTTTATTGGATTCGGTTTAGGAGAAATGGAATTAGGTACTGTTTAGGATCAACATAAAATATCACTTGTGAATCATCAGTCTAACACCTTGAAAAATGGAACGATTACTTAAAGTCGGAAAAGCCTTAGTTCCCTGCACCACAAACGGAAAAGGAGTAGAGTAAATATTAATAAAAATAGTTCCAAGCAATTCGCGTATCTGTGTGAGCAATAACTTAAAATAAGTATATAAACAATTACCATATAGATATTGGACCGCCTCTGTAGCCTAGTGGTCAGAGTTACTGGCTACGGACCCAGAGATCCCGGGTTCAATTCCCGGCGCTACCAGATTTTCTTAGAAGTAGTGGGTGTGGAACGGGGTCCGCTCAGCCTCGTAAGGATAATTGGGGAGTTACTTGAATAGAAAAATAGCGGCTCCGGTCTAGAAAACCGAGATTAACCGCTGTGGGGATCCGTTCCGCTGACCACTAAAGTTGGCAGTAACTTCGCCGACAAGCGGCGGTCACTAGGTTGGTATAGTTGGCATGCGGACTAAAGCCACGGAGTTTTCTTGCATATAGATATTACTATATCTTTCTTACACATTCATTTTGACTATAGCTATTATTTACAAAGAGAATAATTGCAATGAAACCTATCTAAATCAAGTAACTAAAAATAGGTATACTCCAGCACGGTGAGCGAAAACGAAGAAAGGAGCACGCACGCACACGCACACACCACTTGTCGGTAAATCTTAGAGAAAGAAACAAATTTGGAGACATAAGAACAGATGTGAAGACTGTATTTAAATGAACCGTGGAGTAGAAAGTCGTGAAGGCATAGACTGGCTTCAAATGATTTGCGATAGGTTCGAAGGTTTCGTAATATTTGGGGAAGTTCTGGATCAGCTGAGCGACTCTTAACTGCTGAGGAAGGACTTTGCTCAGTGGAGTAAATTACGTACTTCAGAACAGCTTAGTTTTCTAAGATAATTCGCTGTGTAGTCCGTTGAAAGTCAACCGGCGTCTTCAGGGGCCTTAGAGAACTAGAATTAGAAACACTCCATATTTGTCAGACTTACTCTCGACCTATAAAATCGAGCCAGAATATTCCTTCGAAACGGCTATAAATTTCTACGAATATCCGTATCAGAAGACAGAACTGTTCATACTCAGCGTCGTAGTTACGTCAGATCTCATTAGTTGCTGTTTCATATGTTCCGAGCAGGAGACGCTACGCCGCACTTCATTGGTGATAATGATCATATTACAGGAAATCCCACTTGTTCCTTAAAATTCGTGTGTGAGAGAGTAGAAACATCTGCTATAGAGTTCTATGCTACTCTTTTCTCTCAATGTTACCAGCTTATGTAAACAGATTATTAGAAATATCCGTGTGAAATTCAATACATTGGAACGTTAGACATTTGCAGTCGTCAATAATTCCGGTGATTCAGTTAGCAGAGACGTAATGACGATATTTGTTATTTAATTCAATACACAAATGAAGCTATTTAGACTAATCAACATACTCTTATTGTTTTCTTCCTGCAGTTTATAGACCACGCAGCAATAAGCATACCACGAAAACCAGACTATATGATAACACAACGTTAACAATCGATTCAGTCATTATGAAAAATATATAAAAATAAGACAATTAGTCCCGGAAAAGGTTGATCATTGTAATAACATGATACTGAGGTGGCACAACAAATAATAGAAAAATCTGAGAACAATAAGCGACATATATTGCAGCTCAATACACGAAGCCGATCATAGCTCAACGATTTTAAATCAATTTTTAAATTAACTCTTAAATTTAATTTAAATCAATTTTAAAATTAATTTTAGTTTAATCAAAACACTTGTTAAATTCATTATATAGTCTCATATGAGTCAATATCCACTAAACAGTATGTAAATAAACATGAGTATAACCGTTTTATAGCCTGTGTATGTAAGTAGGGCTACGGGGATCTCACGTTGCAATTCAGTAATTAATAATGTGTAATTGGAAACACCGGCATGTACTGTCTTCGCTCGCTTGGAAACCGGGATCGTGGGTTCGAATCCCACTCAGGGCATTGATGTTTAGTTTGTGTGTGTGCGTTTTTCTGTGTTTTTGTACAGGTAGAGGCCTTGCAATGAGCTGATCACCCGCCCAAGGAGTCCTACAGAATATGTAAGATCTAGGAAAACCGAAGTGAACTGAGAAGTTCATGGAGGTAGGCCTAGGCACACTGGGGCTGTAGTGCCAAGGAGAAAAGAAGGGTCGAAACATTTAGTGCACCCAAAAATAATAATAAAAAAAATTGTGTTGACGGCTGAATTTGTATTATTAGTAATCAACATATGTTTGCAGGAAAGTTACAATAAGTCAGTAAGTGTGAAAGTATGTCTGACGCAATTCCAACTCACAGTGATCTGAAGTAAGGGGATCATTCAGTGGGATTACTATTCAACTTTGCTTTAGAATATGCCATCAGCAGACCCAAGAAACGTGGTAGGAATTATGAGATTTGAGATTCTCATGACGGTGAGTATTAAGACACGGCCTTCTGGGATCTGGTTCGGTAGACAGGTATCAAGGCAGCGGAAGAGCGTACAGCCTTGTTATTCAGAGGAGACGAGGAATTTGAATTGCATTGGATACATCAGCTTGAGATCTGTGGTGATGATGTAAATTTAGTGGAGGAAAACATAAATACCGTAAAGGAGGAACAAGAAAATTCTAATCGACGCTAAGAAGGCCTTGTCTAGATGTAAACTCAGAAAGAAAATAAGTGTATTCTCCAGCGGCCTCCGTAGTAACGTTCTCACCTCATGACTCAAGGTACGCGGTCGTGGAATTTTTAAGGGCGGAAAAATTCAGGTAACAAGTCCTCCGGGAGGGACATTAAGCCGTGGGTCCCGTGTCGTAGATTTACGGCACGTAAAAGATCCTCGTGTCTCTAGGAGACCTTTGAGCAAAATTAGGCAAGTTTCCCGCCCAAGTAGTTTCCAATGCCTCTGGTAGATGGGGGAAGTATCGAGGTACCGAGGGCCGACCTCTTTGACTGAACGGGGCTGATAGCACGCACCAATACCGGGAGGGTATGGTGACTGGTAGAATATCAAAGGAGGACGTACAATAGACTATTAGTCGCGGTGCATGGGGAACCCACCCCCTCTAATAATAATAATAATAATAATAATAAAGTGTATTCTCAAACTATGTCATCAGAACAAAAGGCAGCATTACAATACAAATACAACCAATAAACACTTATAAATCTGGCGAAGGTCAAATATTTGAATAAAAGAGTAACCGATAAATTTTAATTCACGACAAAATTAAGAGCAGACTGAAAGCTGAGAATGCTTGTCACCTTACAACTTTAAAATTCTTGCCTCCTATTTAAGAACTTAATTTGTCGCTGCCGTAATGAAATAGCATAGACAGGAGGTATTTGGGACCGATCGTTCGAGACAATTTGTGGACCCAGGCGGCTGAATAAAATCGCTTCACAGTTTATACTCTTCGCAAAATATTACAAGACCAGAGTGTGGAAAATGAGAGCGGTAGGGCATACAGAACGCGTGGGAGTTGTGGTAAGTGCATAAAATTGTTTTGTGGTAAAAATTCAAAAGAATGGGCCACTGTATTTTTAGATTTGAGGACAATATTAAAATGGGACTTCAAATCACACGTGAAAGTATCAGCTGAATTCATATAGCACACAAAGTTAAAACGAGAAAACTTAAGGCTCGGCGAGCAAGGCAGTTATCGCCTATTGACTGTACTATCATGGCATTTGGTTGAGAGACTGAGGAAGACCACTAAAATCTTCCGCCAATGTAGGGGATAGCCCGGTCGATGATCTAGTCGCGGACCTGCTAGGAGCAAATATAGTGGCAGTGTTGCAAGACACTTCCTCTAAATTGTGCTTGAGAAAATAGGAAAATGTTTACTTGAGCTCCTCCCACGGCTACTGGAACACAAGACGTCACATCCCGCAAGAGGGTACTCTTCACATGATAAGTAGGGCAAGAAATAGCGGGACAGTGGCTACAACTGCATCGTGGGAGGAGGAGTCGGTGACGCAACGAAAATAAAGCCCTATTACAACACAGAGGTGTAAAGTAAACGGTAAGGTTATCCGTGTGTTTAATTAATCAAGCACTGTGCCATGAAGGCATATGTAGGAATGGAGGTATAAGTCTACCATCCTTGACCTCGGATATAGATGGAGATGGAGTTGTGAGTTTCACGCCCCGGTCACTTAACCCCCTGTGAAATCACTCCCAGTACCCATTGTGTAGGAGACTAGGTGGACCCCAGAGCCGGTGTGGGCACTATGGAGAAAAGAAAAATCTTACCTTGCCGGGTATATATATCCCGGTCGCCCAGCCCCGTAGCCCCTTCACTATACTGACTGAGCTATCCAAACTCCTTTACAAAACACACATACCTTACAATCTGTAGCTCTGTCAGTGGACAAGACCAAATGTACTGAGCATTCTCTTGAGATGGTCAGGTCTAAAAACACTGACAGCTGAATTTCTTTGACGTACCAATCTGCTATGAAATCCTCTTGGTGAACATTTCTAGTAAGCGAACTTACACCTGTCATGCACCCACCTAAGCTACATTATACGAAGCAATCCGATACCCACCGATTGCTTCCAGCAGGCGACGAGATTTAGCTCGAAATGAAATAGACATTCGGTCTACCTGATCCCGAAGTTACTCCCGTCTCAACCCTGCTCCGCTGTTCCACTGATCGGCCTACTCCTCCAAACCCCATAATCCTGATTCTGCATCCTTCACTTCTTCAGCTGTGTTTGTGTTTCTCATTCATCTACTAACACACGCATACAATCAATCCTAACCGAAAAGTAATAACAATTCTGAGTATAGCCAATATAAGCTCACGTTCAAGGATTAGTAACTTCAGCTGAACTGGTTGCAATATCCCAAAATTCAGAACGGGGCCAGAGAAGGAAACCCTGAACACACTAATGGATAATTTGAGAAATTCAGAGAATTGAAGGGCATTTTATCTGTGTGTCCTGATTTATCACACGTTGGCCTGTTCAATGAGTGCAGTTAATTTACCGGTGGGAAACTTCACTGGATGCACCTCGATGGAGTTTCACTGTTAGTCAACAGATGCTCTACCAGGACTTAAGTGTGTAAGAAAATTTCATGAATATTTTTAAACTTTGTACTGAGTTTACACATATATTTCTCTGTGTGCATATATATAGGGAATTCAACGTCCGCTTTGCGTCATTTTCAGTTGCCAAGGTTTGCAGGGACACCGATAAGGACGACTTGGCTTCACAGCTTGCATGTACGCTGACCGCAGTGTATGATGGCAGATGGCGCGGCACGTCGTATTTCGGAATGTGTGCCTTTGTTGCATGAAGCGTCATTTGGAGAAGTTGGAATTATGATCTCGAATCCCATATCGTACTTTTCCCACGGGGAGTTTCATGTCGCTCTATGGGGATGTCATTCGCAAGATGGAATATGCATTTCGGTGGGGCACGACCTGATGAAAATTATTTTATATCACGAAGTTTTGTAATTTTATATGCGAGAAAAACACGATATTTGACATTTATGGCTTTTCGTAGAACATATCCACTTCAAGTTGTAATGTGAGGTGCAAAGGCGATATTTCATTTTGAATAATCGTCTTTCAAGTTTGAAGCTGAGACATGTCCTACTGAACAAATGTTACGGCTATAGGCAGAGGGTTGGATCATTTTCCAGCCAAAGACAGTAGGCACCAACATTGCTAGCGAGGGGATAAAATGAAACTATATGCTTAGTGGTTAAATTTAATTTGTTTGCTAAACTATCAGATTTATGAAAATGATTTGACGATTATAGTTTCCTTATGCATAACAGCGCCAGAAAGAAAAGTCATATAACTAAGAAATTTTACTGTGATTAGCAAACTATTCTGGAAAATGGTTTTACTGAACGCCGGGAATTTTTTAAGTAAATGCTGTGACGAATGTAGCCATTGATAGGCAATGGTTCGGTAAAAACCGCTTAAAAGCACCAATAGTGGAGAAGAGCGGAAGTCCCTTGCTGACCAACGGCTCGGCAGCGCACTTTTCTGTAGCAACGAATAATAACAGAGTAGTACACGTGACAACACGAGCTGTTCGAAGTGGTGATCCCTTGTCGGTTCGCCCAAAGTTATAAAAGAGAGGTCGTTCGTCAATTAATTTATTCGTCAGAGAGTCCAAGGATTTATTCGTAAGAGAATTCAGTGTTCAGCTGTGGAGTGTTACCCAGCGGACAACGGAAGCTGAAGAAGTGACCCATTCGTAAATCAGAACCAAGTCAGTCACAACAAAAGACACTCGTAGTCCAGCAAGGAATGGAGCGAGTCTTAGACAGTCATTGATTGTGAGCTCTTATAATTGCTTGTAATTGTAAAGGAAGTGCCTATAAATCCAGTAATCTCACCTAGAACCCATTATTATTAGTCACGCAAACCCCTCATAAATGTCATTTAGTGTTTCATAACATGTAATTGCGAGCATTAATATACAGTTTAATAAGAATTTACGAGGCAAGAAATACTCTGACATATGTTATGCAATTATGTAGGTAAGTGAAATTTACGTACTTTCTCTTTTCACAATCTTTCTATTGCATTAAGACGAGCATAACAGAAAAATGAATTACTTGATAATTAACTGGCAGGCATAATTTGTTTCCTAAAGACCTAACTCTTCTATTAATTTTGTTTGAAATTTGATTTATGAAGCCAGTGACTCCATCTTCCTCTAACACATTTGAATGTTGCTAAGTATAACTGCTTGTATCTCTGTATATTTATGTATAACAAGCGCTTCGCATTTCCGTATTCAAAACGCGATTAAGGTTATGGCCAAAACATGAAATGTAGGATTAATTACACTGTACGGTAATGCTGATGTTACATTGTAGTCTGCATCTTGTAGGATTTATGTCCCTTGGCAGTGGGCTAGCGTATTTTTGTGAACACACGTGTTGTGTTAAGCTGCAGCTGTAATCTGATTTCTTGGTTTGGGGTAAACGAGGTCATTAGTTGGTTTCAGGCGATTTATGACGGTTAATAACTTGATTTAACCTCATTAAATATTATTTAGTGTTTATTCTGTATAATTATAGGAGCCTTGATTTCACAGTGTTAAGAACAAACAGGATAATTAAGAAGACTGGAGACTTGTGACGTAACATTTACTAACTACAGCAATGAAGAGTATTGTCTTTTGAGATGTGATGTTATGTAGTCTGGTGGAGCCACACGTCATACCATCAGAGAAGATAGTAGTCTACATAGTCAAGGCCGTGAGTATCTCATATCTCACCAACTACAACTAATAGCCACTGCTAATCATGAAATGCCTCTTCGTTCTTAAACCCTAATGTTTATTACTGTGCTCACACGAGCCAACCGCTAGTCCCCATATATGGCTCACATTCTCACTCCTTTGTCCTAGAAGATACTGTGACTTATCGACCCACTGTTAGGCAACACCCGCAACAGAAAAGCGGACAACAACAGAGGAAGGATATGGGATACTGGTGTATCTGGATATAAATATCGAAAAAAAAAGAGTTCTGTCTTCTGGGGTATAACACAGTGTAGTCTGTTGAAAGTCAGCCGACGTTTCGGAGGAATACATCACATCCATCTTTAGGGTTGAATAATAAGCCAAGAAAGAAACCAGAGTAAAAGCAGGTGGCAAGCAGAGGTCTGATTATGTGCTTTCACACCGATTTCTTGCTTGGTTTTTCTTCGACCTTGAATTTGTAGGCGACGTATTCCTTCGAAACGTCGGTTGATTTTCAACAGACTATATGGCGTTATATCCAAAAAGACAGAACTCTTTGTGGCCACTGATGTGAGAACCTCAAATTCTAATAATTGAACGGTTTTAATCTTTATAACGAAAAAGTCTAACATCTTAACCTATAGTGCTGAAGATGATTAAGAAATACTAATTTTGGTTGTTGAGCATGAAACTTGGATTTAGGATAAAATCATTGGAGACTGAATGGAGTCACAAGCTGATGCTGTGAGAGATATCTTTAGTAAGATCCACTTACACTAGACCGACTACTGTTAGCTTCATCTTAACTCTTGTCTGAGTGAAGTTTCCCGCGGCAGAACACTGGGTGGGATAATGCTCAACTGCGAAATGAGCAAATTCCATGCTCAGAAGGCGGAGCAGAACTGGAACTGAGTCAGCAGAAAGCGTCGTTCATTGATGGCCCTTTCCAAAAAAGCGAAGAATGTTAAATATATATACATATATGAATATAT
>NW_019739947.1:12476-46162 GCF_002891405.2 Cryptotermes secundus
TATTATTATTTTTATTAATTTCGTTATTATTATTATTATTATTATTATTATTATTATTATTATTATTATTATTATTATATGCTGCTCTATTTGAAACTCAAATTCTCACATTGTAGCTTTGTCTGTGTATGTTTGCTTCTGTATCTTATTCATGTTAACTGTGTAATTAATATAGACTATCATTTTTGTATTTTGTTTTTTGTTTTTTTATTTTTGTGTATTTCTCTATTCGTGCTAGCTTTGTAATTGGCTTCTGTGCTGTTAAGTTTGCACGTAAATAAACACGAATTGAATCGAATTATTATTATTATTATAATCATCATCATCATCATTATTGTCATCATCATCAATATAATGAATAAATTCATTTAATAAAGGGGTTGGAATCATGTCGAATTGAGAGCATCATACCTCGAAACAAGTTGTGTAAAGGAAGTGGACATGTGTATTCTGTATGTCGCGTTTCTCAGTCTCATGGTCTTGATACTACCTGAAAGAGTTACGCGAATCTGTCCCCGGTTGGAATCATCAATCATCGTATAATATATATGTGAACGTAAAAGGTATTCCCTTATACCCGTCATAAATAGAAGCTTACTCAGGTTACTGTAGTGGGGTCAAAGGGGAAGCAAAATTGTGGAGGCCCTAACCAGTAAAATCGAATTTTTGATATATTTATGACATTTTTTTTATTTCTTATAATAACTAAAAGTACAAACTATTTTTTCAAGACTTTCAGGAAGCATGTCTCAATAATATTTGTGTTTTTTCCACCATTTTATGAAGACATCCTCTGAATCGTTTCCAAATAAGCACAATATTCACAGGTAAGAATATTCAATGAGAATGCTGAAAAGGGGATCTACTACCCTTGAAAATCTGCTTTTGAAGCTCTAGGTGTTCCAGTACCACTGTTTGAGAAAAGCTGTTACATGCTAGATTATGTGACAAACAAACAGACGTGAAATATATCAGTTTGTCGGGGCGGTATAGAAGGATTCAGAATCTCCTAATCAATAGAGTGAAACGCGTAGGTAGGCTGTATTAGTGGAGGAAGTTATTTCTTGCAAACACATTTTGTATGTATATTTCATTATATAATCTACTTTTTGTTTGGATTTCATATAAAACATGTTCACAGAAAGGGATTGTTTAATATTATATACTCCATACAGAACATTCTATACAAATATCGATTTTAATCCCACGATAAGTTATTTCAAACGCTATCATAATAACAACAAACATATCTGGGTATTAGTTTTTATATTACAAATTTAATCCTTCCTATAATCATATTTTGAAATACCTGTACAGTATGTATATTGAACAGTGAACATTCAGAGGGACGCAAATTTCAATAACACGGTTGAGCTTGAGTCCTTCTGCGACTCCAGAATGCAAATATCACCCAGGACATGACGAGTCCTGATATCAAAGACAAGAATAATTATTCATCTCAAATGAATAACGGTAAACTATGATAATTGTTTACTTGGGTGTATGGAACTAATCCCGAGGAAAATTAAAGATATTGTAATCTGCTCTTTTCTAACGGTTTTATACAATGTTCGGACAATATTAAAGAATATTTAATTATTGGCGCCACATTCGTGATAAATTATGTGTGCTGATGATATTAAGAGTAAATGATGTATAATTAGGTAATCCCCTGGTAACTTATCTGAAAGCATCTTATACATGTCATAAGGTAAGTTAATGGCGCTTCACTTCCAACTTTTCTGCTTTGTTCAACTTTTTTCTTTCCTTGGCACTACAGCCCCAGAGGGCCTAGGCCTACCTCCATGAACTTCTCCGTTCATTTCGGTTTTTCTAGATCTTACACATTCGGTAGGACTCCGTGGGCGGGTAATCAGCTCGTCGCTGTACACAAACACAGAAAAGCGCACGCACNATTTCATATAAAACATGTTCACAGAAAGGGATTGTTTAATATTATATACTCCATACAGAACATTCTATACAAATATCGATTTTAATCCCACGATAAGTTATTTCAAACGCTATCATAATAACAACAAACATATCTGGGTATTAGTTTTTATATTACAAATTTAATCCTTCCTATAATCATATTTTGAAATACCTGTACAGTATGTATATTGAACAGTGAACATTCAGAGGGACGCAAATTTCAATAACACGGTTGAGCTTGAGTCCTTCTGCGACTCCAGAATGCAAATATCACCCAGGACATGACGAGTCCTGATATCAAAGACAAGAATAATTATTCATCTCAAATGAATAACGGTAAACTATGATAATTGTTTACTTGGGTGTATGGAACTAATCCCGAGGAAAATTAAAGATATTGTAATCTGCTCTTTTCTAACGGTTTTATACAATGTTCGGACAATATTAAAGAATATTTAATTATTGGCGCCACATTCGTGATAAATTATGTGTGCTGATGATATTAAGAGTAAATGATGTATAATTAGGTAATCCCCTGGTAACTTATCTGAAAGCATCTTATACATGTCATAAGGTAAGTTAATGGCGCTTCACTTCCAACTTTTCTGCTTTCTTTAACTTTCTTTTTCCCTTGGCACTACAGCCCCAGTGGGCCCAGGCCTACCTCCATGAACTTCTCCGTTCACTTCGGTTTTTCTAGACCTTACACATTCGGTAGGACTCCGTGGGCGGGTAATCAGCTCGTCGCTGTACACAAACACAGAAAAGCGCACGCACACAAACTAAACATCTATGCCCTGAGTGGGATTCGAACCCACGATCCCGTTTTCCAAGCGAGCGAAGACAGTGCATGCCTTAGACCGCTCGGCTACCGTGACCGGCTTTGTTCAACTTTAGTTTAAGACATATTATATCAGATTCTATTTGCATGCATTTCAAAATTAAAATAACTACGTAACTCCATGCAGGTGAGCACTTCTTGGGAAACTGCCAGTTGTGCAGCTACTGAAGAATTTCACAGAAACTTATGGAACCCGAAGGTTTATTATCGTGTTCACGAGATACACCCACTGATTCCTATACTGGGCCAGATCAATCCAGTGCACACCTTCCCATTCCATTTCTCTAAGATCTACTTTAATATTATCCACCCCACACCTCTTGGTCATTCTAGTGGTTCTTTATTTTTGGCTTCCCCACTAATGTCCTATATGCATTCATCTTCTTCCCATTAGTGCTACATGCTCTGCCAATCTCATCTTCCTTGACGTGATCATTCTAATTATACTTGGAAAAATCGCAAATTATTAACCTCCTGAATATGCAGTTTTTCAACCTCTTGTCACTTCATCTCTTTTCCGTAATTTTCTCGAGTAACTGAGTAAAAACATAAAAATCCTCCCTCAGGATAGCCAGTATCTTGTCGGATATTCGGAAATGAGATCTCCTCACAAGGAAACAGGAGTGATGCACACTGGACCGCAATGTTGGGTCATAGATTTTGTTGTATCCGATTTCCTCTTACGTACCAAAACATATTCACTTGTTTCGTCGTGGTGTAATGTCGTTAGCACCACTGTCATGTCCTTCAGTTCAAACATATTGCGTTCCGGAGTTCATTATGTTTGAACACAAGCACAGTCATCAAACCATGAGTATGTGGCGTAGGGTTACATGTGCAGAACTTAGTGAAGTTGGAATGTAGCTATGGAGTGTATGATGTGCGCTGGTCTTCGTGAGCACCGACATTCGTGGCCTCACATCAAGAATTCGTTATCATTACTGCACATTATGTTAAATGCAATGTATCTCCATATTATATATACCTTTCTGGGCCACTTATTTCGGTTTCATGTACACAGTATCCTTGTGCTGCATGACGAGCTGTAAATGCCACATTCCATTCCAGTACTGTCAACTTGACCAAACGAGTCAAATTACTGCTCGCATCATTTACTGTTATAATTCGAAATTAATCTACAACGGTAATTTAGGAAAAATTATAAAATATTCTGTGCATGTTGTCACGGGGTAGTGACTAGGGTTTCGATTCTTTATGGAATTTATCGAATATTTATTATCCGTGATTACAAATAAGTATAACTCTATTATTAACCTACACAGCATAGAAGTAACTACAGCTGCAAACAATACTATTTCTTCGATATTCGTTTCTTCGTAGCGGCTTCTAACAATGGGAATTCCGTTTATTGCTTCGGTGCTTAATAACTCATGTCCTCATTAGCTGACAGCTGACTGCTGGGTAGAGTAGTAATTTGCTGCTGGTCTTCGTCAGCACAGTCATTATTAGTTTCGGGCCTCGACGGGAACCATGGCCTTTATTTTATTCTTTCCAAGATCACTTATGTGCCTTGAAATGGGGCCTATTCTTAGACGATCCCATGATCCTGAGGACCGATCGCTATGAAAACACCGTTTTCAACAGTTTCTCTATTCGACATCTTCTCTGGCTACAATATTCCGGGTTTCAGACGTCATCTCATAATATTGTCACGTGTTGGGTGTATAATGCGACAAATAACTTCACGCCGTTCTGGATCTAGCGAATTTATTACACTCACTCTTACATTCATACAATTCTCAATTACACAATTCCTTCCACTGATCTCGGCAACTGCTTGACTTCAACTGCACTCGGCGACTTCACGATCCACACTGTGTCACTCCTGATCATACACTCTGCTCACATACTGCTCAGCCGGCTTCTTATACCGTTCCCTGTTGCCTTGCGTTACCAGCGTTGTCCCCTGTTACTTCACAGTGGGAAGTGCTGTTACGTCACTGCGATGGAGGGGGGCGGAGTGTTGACTGGCCTGTTACCGTAGCAGCGGCAGCTCTATGATGCTGTTACGTTACCGCTGGCGGGGAAGGGGGTGTCCTGCATAGCGCAAATACGTCACGATATATTGTTACAAATTTTACAATAAGGAAGTATAATTCGGTACCAAATTTCTTTCCATTTCTTCAGTATTTTGCTAAATTCCATTTGCCACAGTTAGCGGACTTTGCATCAAGTCATCTGTGCACTGTTATCCAAATAAGAATTTTGTACCTGGACAATTATCTTAAGTTATACCAATAGGCTAAGTAAAAATTGTTGTTTATAACTTAACAAAATTTAGCCTGTTTTCTGACGTGTGCTAGTTTCTCTGTTAATTACAGTGAAAACTGTAATTACAATTTTCCAGGACATTATAAGAAAGTATAACGAGGTGCAGAGAATATGTTGTACAAAGATATGTGTTTCGTATATTATGCTGAGCTCATAAATTCCACTGACGGCCATGGGGAAGGTAAAACGTAACATGAAATTAGTGGCTCTACATAACACAAAATACAGGGTTTAGGCAGATCGCAGATTTTACAACGCGGTGCGTATTTAATGAACTACAAGGCAAACATATTTTTCCCACATCTATTATTATTCTCGTCAGTTGTCAGACAAGAGAATTCAACAGGTGAAGGATAAGACGAAATAAACTAAGAAATCCATTTGTATTTGCAATAACAGAATGACAACACAATAGAGAACATGAATTAGCAGACGAAGAATATAGAAAGCCAGCCTTAATTTTATTATATGCTATAGGTACGCGGTAGCGTAGTTGGTTGAGATATTAAGCTACAAGCCGGAAGGTCACGAGTTCGAATCCCGATGAGGTTATTGGATTTTCCAGTTGACTTAATCCTTCCAGCCGCATTATGGCCCTGGGGTCGACTCACCTTCTAACAGAAATGAGTTCCAGGAATCTTTCTCGGGATAAATGGGCGCACGGCGCGTAAGGCTGACAGCCTCACCGCCAACATTGAACCGATTGTCTAAAGAAAATGTGGGAGCCACGACGTCTCACAAACTTATGGGCCTCAACGGCCTCTTACAGGGATAGCTTTACCTCTAGCGTTTTAACTTTACGTGCATATGTTATTTTTTTTTGCATCTCCATATATTTGTACAATCAGTCCATTATGGGCTGTAAGTACATCTTATGTGAGACTTAATCTAAAGCTAATTATGATGAGTGTGAAGAGATATCATTACGGCTGAAAGTCAAGTACAGTTCGCTCACCGCAAAGAATTATGGGAGTGAAAGAAGTAAAAAAAATCGCGTCAGGTGTTTCATTCGGTTGTCATATGGCCGGAAACCTGTACATATAGTTTTCGGTTATGGTCAAATGTGAAAGCGAAATGAAAATCAAAGAAGGAAATAAAAGCGAGCATGGGAGGATTTACTACTGAAAGAATTTAGAGAAATCCCAGTAATTTCAACCAGCAGTTTGCCATGAAAACAATGTCTCAAAATTACTTTTCACCTTCATTTTTATCACTTCATAAACCCAAATAATATGTCAAGTATTTCTGAAACAACACGTAAAGAATGCCGTTTGATATTATTATTGGTTCACCGACGAAATTATTTCCCCTAATTAAGATGTGTTTAAATAAAACCAATAGGAAAGGCCATTAGGTAAATTTGTTACCGAAGCATCTATTGGTCTTTCTGCTTTAAAACGTTAATATGCTTCCTTCTCAGCTTGGCTTTAGCATATGCCATTAGGATGGTACAGAACATCAGAGGAGACTACTTGCACACCCTGGTTCCTCGCTCGCGGATTTTCTTACCCTGAAGATGGAGGCGATATATTCTTCCGAAACGTCCGTTCACACAAGATCTACACTGCGCCACATCTCAGAAGATGGCATTTTTCGGAAAAGAATTAGTTTCTTGCGGCTGTTAATAATATATATTTATCTGCTACATATATAAATATCGGCATAACAGAACAAAACACGGGAATGTGTTAGACGCATTAATGAGAGTGTTTTGCAACTAACAGAGTCTCACTGTATGTATATTCATTTATCATTACCAGATTTCAAAGCAAGCTCGTAAAGTACCAAATAAATATTTTGAATATATTTCAAAGAGCGAATTTTTCTTAACATGAAAATATTACATCCATGAAAAAGTATCAGAAAGGGGAGCGGGAATCTTGGGTATAATTTCGTTCAGAAGATTTTGCCTTTCTAGTCGCATATCTAAAAACTAAAGTCCTTAAATAAGTGAAAGTATACATTTGGTCTTTCAATGTCAAAAAATAAATATTAAGGAAAATTTCCGGTCTTTGACAAACGAATTGCTAGTGAGAATATTTGAATTCAAGGGAAAGATATTAACTGGAAGGTAGAGGGTATGACGTAACAAACGTTTCATAATTTATAAGTTTAATCTTCCTCAAAAATGATCAATGTGACCATATCAAGGAAGAAAAAAAAAACACATACGTGGGAATAAGATACATTTTGGACCACGCCATAGCTCAAGCTGTTAGTAGCTGGCTTCCCACCACGGCGGCCCGATTTCGAACCCGGGTCTGGCCAAGTGGGATTTGTGGTGGACAAAGTGGCGCGGAGGCAGGTTTTCTCCGAGTAAGTCGGCTTCCCCTGCCAATCTTTATTCCACCAAATTCTCTATCATCATAATCACCAGCGGCAGGTACAATAAGCCAAACACTGGCCGACGTGCCGAGTGGACCCAGCTGGAATCCACCCCCCACTATGGGGATTAAAATAATAATAAAATAAGATACATGTTTATAGAATTTTCTTTTTCCCAGAAATCCTTATTTAAGAGACTGATTGGAATACTTGGTCATGGATGGGACGTTAAATAAAATGGTCCAGAATGAATCAGTGTGAGCGTGAAATGGATTTGTGTGGCTTAAGGTACATTTCAGTTGTACGTTCTTCTGAACGAGATAATAAATACTTGGGTTCATGAAGGATGAATAATTTGTTAGTGAAGTTAGCAACTTTTTGTTTCCAAAGGATTCTATTGGTGCAGTTCTCTTGTGAGGTGAATATCCTAATATTCTATTAGAAAATCGACCATTCCTTGCTTGTTTTACACTTCAATGCAGACGGTGTTTTATTTAGATGTCAAAAGAAAATGGAAAGTAGCTTCCTTACATTGTTTAGCTAAATGGAATTTCCGTTACACTTAATTCGGAAATAACACGCCCAACATGTGTTCGAAATTGTATAGTAATGATGCTTCTACTTTGTACACATTGGGGTTCCGCCAAGCCAGAATGTGTTTAGCCTTTTACTTTTCTAGCGCGAGCAGATAATGTCAGCATAAAAAAGGTGGCATTAAACTCGAGATATTGTGGCAAAATCGTACTCATAGTAATATGAAATTTCAGGCTTCCAAATATCAATAAAAGTTTTACTACCGGCGTTGAGGGGAATAGCAACACCCGGAAAGAAGGAGTCACCAAACATTTTTGTTCCTTTTCCCGAAAGAGGGAATTAAATCTTGAAACCTTCCGTTAATGCTTCCGAATTGTTCATGGAATGGGTAAAAATGTTTAATTTCGGAGGTTATGAAATGGGGAGTTATTCATCATTGGTGACTGCTGTGCGTGCGTGTGTGTACGTGCGTGCGCGTTCGTGTGAGTAGATTCGGAAGCGATTCAGCATGAGAAGCTACTTGCCCCTGTGTAGTTTTCATATCAAAATCCCTAAACCAACATCCATGAAATTAAAGAACACTTGTGAAATTGTAAACTGGCCGACAGTAAAATTATCCGTCAATCTTGATTTTACACGACATGAAAAATATTACGTGACGAAAAGAAAGCAAGATAAGTAGGGACCTGTAACGAAGTGCCTGACAAATGTGCTAATAGTGTGTCACAGACATAGATAGACATAATTTAGTGTGTATTAAATATACTGTGACGTGAAGCCCGAAAGCTAGAATAGTGAAATCAGAGACGTCCATTGCTGGGCAACTGTTCGGTAAACAATTTCCCGCTGCAACGAATACGAAAGCAACAATTGAATAACTACTTTGTTATACAACGGAGCTGTAAACACGTCCTGTCAACAATAGAGAGGCTCTGTTTTATGGGTGGTTCGTGCCGAGAGGTAACAAAAGAACAAAGATCATATTAGTCAGTTGAGCTTCGAGACTCCAGCCTACCAGGATATGAGCCTGAGAACAGAGGAATAGAATTGAGTCGAGTCTCCGGAGATGGCAGTTGGCAGAATAATTTAGATTATGACAAGATATGTATTAGGCTGTGCAAAGAAGACTAGATATGTGATTTGAAGTGGCAGTGAGACTGTTATAAATCCGTTGTCAGGAAATGACTATTCAAGACCAAGAACACTAGTGTTTGCAGCAATGAAGTGTAAAGTGCATAGATCAGCGATAGCCCCGTAATTACCTGTAGTTCCAAGTGGAGTGTACAGGGTGTCAATAAATCAAATTCAACTAATACAAAACCCGTCTATAAATATTAATACTTTATAAGAACCATAAAATTCAGGAAAGCCAGAAGGTCAGACAGCTATGACGATCACCGCGAAAGATGGTGCCAATTATTATATTACCATATATTTCTGTGCCAACCTGGGTGTGAGTTTTTGCTAAAATTGGATATAGCGGTTCGTCTAAAATATGATGTCAATAGAAATTGTAAAAGAACATATGATAAAGGAGCCGGGATAGCTCAGTCGGTATAGCGACTGGCTACGGGCTGGACGTGAGGAGCCGGGATAGCGCAGTCGGTATAGCGACTGGCTACGGGCTGGACGAAGGAGGAGTCGGATTTCGAGTCCCTGTAGGGTCAAGAATTTTCTCTTCTCCACGTCGTCCAGACCGGCTCTGAGATCCACCTAGTCTCCCATCCAATGGGTACCGTAGGTTCTTTCACCGGTGGTAAAGTGGCCGGGACGTGAAGCTGACATCCCCATACGGCTTCATGGCGTAGTGCTCAATTAATTAAGCACAGGGATAATTTTACCTTATACATAAGATACAAGCAAAGATAATAGCAAAGATACTTAAAAGAAGAATTGAAAGGAAAATAGAGGATATACTTGGAGAAGATCAGTTTGGATTTAGAAGAGGAAAAAGAACCAGGGATGCAATTGGGATGATGAGAATTATAGCAGAACGAACTTTGGAGATAGATGAAGAACTGTGTGTTTGCTTCATAGACTGGCAGAAGGTATTTGACCGGGTACTCTGGACCAAATTAATGCAGATCCTAAAGCAAACAGGTATCGATTGGCGTGAAAGAAGATTGATTAGCAAATTGTACATGGATCAGAAAGTTAGAGTACGACTGGACAGAGTGGAGACAAGAAGTGTGCAGATCGGAAGAGGAGTTCGACAAGGATGGTGTTTATCACCAATTCTGTTTGACTTGTACAGCGAGTGCTTTACCAAGGAAGCTCTGGATGGGCTCGGAGACATCAAATTAGGAGGGAAAATTATTCAAACTGTGAAATATGCAGATGACCTTGTGTTAATGGCTAAGGAAGAAACTGTGCTACAGGGCATGATTGATAGACTAATTGAAATTGGAAGGTGCTATGGCATGGAAATGAATGTGGAGAAAACAAAAGTAATGAAAATTTCGAGACAACCAACCCCAGTCACAATAAAGATAGACCAAAAACAACTGGAGAATGTGAAATGTTTTAAATATTTGGGTAGCTTGTTAACAGATGATGGAAGGTGTACTTGTGAAATTAAATCCAGGATTGCCATGGCAAAAGCTGCATTTAGCAAGAAGAAGAATCTTTTTACCAGCAAATTGGACTTAAATTTGAGGAAGAAACTAGTGAAATGCTACATTTGGAGCATAGCTCTGTATGGGGCTGAAACATGGACACTTAGGGCAGTAGATCAGAAACATCTGGAAAGTTTCGAAATGTGGTGTTGGAGAAGGATGGAGAAGATCAGTTGGACCGATTATGTGAGAAATGAAGAAGTGTTAATTAGAGTCAGTGAGCAGAGGAATATCCTACACGAAATAAGAAAACGGAAGGCTAATTGGATTGGTCATGTTTTACGCAGTAACTGCCTTCTAAAAGAAGTTATTGAAGGAAAGATAGAGGGGCGGATAGAAGTGACAAGAAGACGAGGAAGAAGACGTAAGAAGATGCTGGATGACCTTGGGGACAGAAGAGGATACTGTCATTTGAAGGAGAAAGCTCTAGATCGCACTAAGTGGAGGAATTGTTTTGGAAGAGAACGTGGACCTGTCGTCTGACAGATTACTGATGATGATGATGATGATGATGATGATATGATACATTTTAAAGTAATATCAGTTTTTTAATTAAAAAGCTACCATTTATTAAAATTGTCGTATGTTAAATTATACTACTTAAAATATATAGAATGTAGTATAGAATGTCGTGAGTCTGGAACTATGCTTATATACACGCAGCTATGATCGTTCCATTTTTCAATGAAGAACTGATTTTCGGTGCCTTTATTGTGTTTCGCGTCTGTTTTATCTTTCTTGTATGCAAGTTTGAAGCATTACTACGAGATCATATTGCTAACCGTAAATATGGTCTAAGATTACGTATACTACCTGTATCCCTTGAATATTTTTTAAGTATATAGTATTTTGCTAGTAACAAAATACAGTAAAACTTTGTTATAGCAACATCGGTTTCTGCGACACCTTGTCTATTGCGTCAAATATTCAATGGTACGAACTAATTCCTCATAAAGCAACTGTTTTTATACCTTGCTTAGTACGACATGCACAAATGCATCAACCTCGTATGTAACGTCATTTTCATTCCTGAATTTCTCTGATATCGTGGGAAAGTTTGATGTGTCTGCCCACCCTCACTTTCTCTACTTGCTGACGTGACTGTCCTGGAAGAATACGACCGCGGGCTGCAAGAGGAGCGTGGGTTTTATGCGAAAACAAGGGTGTGGGGTGGGACTGCGTGAATAGTGCAAGAGGACGCGGCAGGTTGTTAACTGCATTCCTTTCCTAGAATCTCGTCTAACAGGACCTCACATTGTCTACTTACCTTATAGTGTTCCTGCCTAAACCCAGAGAAGTGCAGTAGCGAAAACATGGCAATGAAAAGGAAAGTTTTAAGCACTGAAGAGAAAGTTGAAGTGATTCGTGAAATATTGTGTGTATTGTCAGTGAAAAGCGCTGTAATATGTCTTTGATATTACACATTTGGGCAATTCCACGTTAACGTTACGTTAGTCTGTACTTAACTACGTATATTTCACTAAAAATGCAACATTTTAACTCGGTTTTTGGTAATTTTTATGTGACTAACATAAGGCTACTGTGGAAGTGCCCATTTCGGTTACAACGACATTCGTTTATAACGACAATATTTTTAGGTCGCTTTGATGATGTTATAACCAAGTTCTACTGTATATTATCTTCGTTCACGCAACATCCATGTTAGTGAAAGTTTTAAATATAATAACATTGAACAATCTGTAACGGCCACGTTTTGATTCATCAGAACACACAACGGATCGAAAAGCCATTAAAAACCAACATAGAATAAACAATTTACTACAAATATTTTCTCATTCAAAGAGAAAATTAAAAATTGATGACATATTGTTGCGTGTAAAGAACGTGTCGCACACAGTTACCCCACACCCTCACCGCGTTCTGGATTCTCTCAGAAAATAACCACATACAAAATTCGTTCGGGCCCAGTTAACGTTAAACGAATAGCCAAAGAATTCCGAACACAAATGGAATTCACGGAGGTGAGTCGTTCTTTTAGGAAGGCATATTGGAAAATCAGCTGCAAAGGGATGGTGGGGGGGGAGATCAGGAGGGGTTTCTGCACGTGTTACAGCAGCATTTCTAGAGAATCAGCTTCCATGTGTTGTCTTGCTTTCTGTTTCATTCTTAACCTAACAGATCATCAAGACAGCTCTGCTCAAGGGACTCAAGAATAAGGGCCCTACTTCTTAGCTCATAGAGAAAAATGTAGAGTGATGAGGAAGAGGAGAAAAGAGAACAATGAAAAGAAGATTTGGAAAAAAAAAAAAGTAAAATAGGTCTCCTTTTTATCACTTGTCTTTTCCAGCAAATTCAACTTCTCCGTGACCCGTTTTTGTCATCTCTTATTTTCCAGACTCTCTTCCCCCCCGTATCGTATTAACCGTACGAAGGAACAACAAGTTCGTACGAGGAAAACAGGGAAGGAAATAAGAAAAAGAGAGCAAAAACAAAATCAGCATTTAGACGGGAGTTTCTCACTCTCTTAACTTAACCCGCCTTTTCGTTTACTTAAGTAGGGAATTGCTCGAAAGGGGTGAGGAGTCAGGGTTTGGGTATAAAACGTAAAGGAGGACAGGAAGATGTGTTGGTAGGGGTAGACTGTAAACGTGCTGAACTCCCAAGAAGAGGAGGACATTATGTGATCTGATTTTCAGAAAGAAAACGCGGCTCATTATCCTTGTTACCACCATGTGAGACCAAAGCAGAAGCATACTTATAGTAGCCTTGATAGGGGGAACAGACTTTGAAGATTGAGCGATGTTCATCACTGTTAGAGGATCAATACACATGACTATTGACTACTGTATATGGAGCACAGCGAGAACATATAAACCCTGCAGAATTATATTTTCATTAGGGAACACATCACGAACGTATCAGTTGTTGCCATGGTAACGCCACACCATTCAGCATTGCGTCACCGACTGGATATTTTCAAGTGATTTTAAATTAAGCAGTGGAGGTCGACCTATTACAGGATTGAGATTAAATTGTATATAAACATAAACAGGCGTTGAACGCACTTGCATTTCATGTAGCGCATGTCCATCAACTAGAGAGAAATTAACTGCAGATACATACACTATTTAACGCTACGAGTTACTTCAACCTTGGAAATTCTTACGCTAAATATGACAAAACTACCTGCTTTTTAATTATTTAATGATGCTTTAAAAATCTCAACTTATGTGGCGCCGAATGATATGATTATTTGTGCATAATTAATTGAATATTATATGGAAGGAACTTGTGACGGTCTAATTTAAACCTCTAACCAGGATTTTCTGTGCTTTATTTAGGAAAAATATTATGCGATGAGCTCAACAATAAGTTCAGAAAAATGTATTGGTTGCTTGGACGAAATTCTGAGGTATCAATCCACAATAAACTTACATTATACAAACAAATTTTACGTCCAGTTCGGAGTTATGGTATCCAGCTCTGGGGCTGCGACAGTGAATCCAATATTCAAGTGATTCAACGCTATCAGAACAAAGTACTAAAGTGTACTGTCAATACACCATTGTACGTTCGTAACAGTGACCTTCATCGTGACCTTGGGATCGAGACGGTTACAGATATCATCGCTAAGTCCGCCACCTCTCATGAAAAGAGGCTCCAAAACCGGGTCAACATTGAAGCGTCCAGACTTCTCAGCGTGAACAATATCATTAGACGACTCAAACGGAAGAAACGGTTCGAACTAGTCAAAAGTACTAAGTAATTCAGTGGAAGAGACTTAGTTTTAATTTACGTAGTGTACTAGGTTTAGAAGAAATTAATCGTTAGTTATCCAACTAGTTTTAATTGTAATTAAGTTCTGGGTTTCCCAGTCTTTAATTAATACATAAAAGAAGAAAAAGAAAAAATACTAAAACTTCAAATATCGTAGCCGGTCTCCGGGACGAGACATGAACACGAGACCTCCCTAAATACGAAAAAGGAATGCTAAATATACGACAGCGTAATTTGATTTGGTACCGCTAATGAAGCTTTGCAACATACTCCCGTGTGAAATTCTTCGATAGTACCCATAAGTCGGAATGAATCACTTGACAGGTACCATCAAACAGTACTACCGTAGAACTCATACATAGCAACCCTTTCATTGTGTCCGGGCCTTCTCCACCTCCAAGTCCATACTTCATTCCCCTCCTAAAACTATACAGTATCCATAGTTAAGGGCAGGCTAGACGTCTTAGTGACCCCTCATCCCAATAGAGCCAGACATCGGAACCAAAACTTACAGAATGATAATGAGGAAAGGCAATAGCATTGCTCCATGCTACAGTAGATCACTGCAGATTCTGTCTAATGGAGCCACTCACTTGAAGCCGTAGTTGGAGTGAAGGAATGAGCGAGCGAGGGACTGTCCTTGGACGGACAGAATAAATGCTCCACATTATAGTACAACAATGCAGATCACATGGACTATCCCTTCTGAAGCGGCTGGAAGTATGAAGTTGTATTTTAAGGTGAGGAACTTGGTGCTCTAGACTGGCCAGTACTGGCTAGACTCAATATATTTTTTTTCAGGCGACTTGTTTTTAGATCTGCAGAAGTAATCACTACAGAAACCACACAGCACACAGAGGTGCTATCCGTAACATTCATTACATTTTCACTCACTCACTCATGGAACTGAATCCTTCTTGAGAAGCCTCCAATTGTGCAGCTACTCCAGAACTTCCAAGAATGTTATGGAACCCGAAAGTTCTTTACCGTATTCACAAGAGCCCTCCACTGGTCCCTATCCTGAGACAGATCTATCCAATCCATATCATACCATCTTATTTCTCTAAGATACATTTTAATGTCGTCCACCCACCTACGTCTCGGTCTTTCTAGTAGTCTCTTTCCTTCAGCTTTTCCCACCAATATCCAAATACATTCCTCCTCTTCCCCATTTCTCCTACATGCTCTGCCCTTATCTTATCCTCCTTGACTTGATCATTATATACGTAGTTATACTTGGAAAAGAGTACAAGTTATGGAGCTCCTCATTATGCAGTTTTCTCCAACCTCCTGTCACTTCATTCTTCTTCGGTCCAAATATTCTCCTCAACACCCTGTTCTCAAACACCCTCAGTCTATGTTCCTCCCTTCATGTCGGAGACCAAGTTTCACACCAATATAGAACCACTGGCAAAATTAGAGTTTTGTATATTGTAATTTTTATGTTCTTAGACAACAGACTAAAAGACAAAAGGTTCCGAACTGAACAGTAGCAAGCATTACCCGAATTCAATCTCCCCTTAATTTCCTACTGAATCAGCTTTCGATCTTTTAGAGTCGTTTCCAAATATTTGAACTGTGGCACATTCGTTAAATTTACACAATAATAAAAGTGGTTCAAATAAAAGCTGTAATTGTTAATTGGAAGTATAATTTACATCCTTAAATTCATGTTTATATACAATATTTAGCCATTTTTAATAAAATTATCGAGTGTCAAATTGGTTCTTATGTAAATTGATAGATCATCCATTACTTTTAATGTTAAAATGTAACCGAAATATAGCACTTTCAGAGATAAGGGTCGCTGTAGGATAGTCCACATTATGAATTCATCTTCTATCATTTGAGTATAGTATGCGCTAACACGCAGCTAGTCAAATGAAAATTCAATCAGTCTGAAAGAGCTTCACTTTTCCCTCATCAGAAAAAAAAATCTCACGTACTTGTTCCTCTTCAGAATACCAGATTCTCCGCAGATGGGCACCTTCACGAGATGATCTTCGCTAACGCATCTCAAATAAGCATTTAGGGGATCACTCTCTACTTATGCACTCCTTTATTTCACTCGTTTCCATGGAGACCTTTTACGTTAGAAAGTAATGGGCAAGTGCATATCACTTGGGACTGAACAGGAATTTAAAAGTGGAGAGAAATACACTTCTTCCTCTTGAGTGACTTTCAATTTATACACATGCAACCATCATGGTCCCGCAACTTTCCAGCCACCAGTCGGCAACATCGCAAAGCGTACTACCAATAAAACTGACCGCATTACAGAAGGCGTTGCCACAACATGGCATGCAACAAAATGGCACACTATGTTTGTGTTAACATGGTGGATATACGCGTGAGAAGTTCCATATAATGTGACAAGACGGCTTAAAGGCAGACTAGTGGAAAAAATAAAGGCGGCCCACGTTAGGAAACTGTATGGCAAACATATTTCCGCAGAGATGGATCAACACTACATAAATAGATGAACCGCTGGGAGAGGTCCGTCCAGTCCAGTTCAGTCCAATCTTGTAAATTTCTGCCGGCCTTCACTGCTGAGGCTGTGTTTCGGGAGAACAACACGATAAGTTGGTTGTCAGGTTCAGGGGTCGGAGCTGAGAGTTTTAGAGCATGGAAGAAGAGGGAGCTCAACTGTTAGATGCCACAACCATGCAACGATTAGTGAGGATACAGAAGACTTAGTGTCTGCAATAGTAATTTGTAGAGTGTGTACTTTAGTGAAAGTGATATAATTAATTGTATTAGTTACGAGTTATGAGTGTTCAATAAATTAAGTTATGAATCCGGAAGCAGTGTATAGTCACGACTACTTGACAATATGTTACACTGCGGTAGTGCTATCATGGGACCCTGTGTGTGTAGGGCCGGAAGCTACAAAGCCTTATCTTCCCCAGTTTATCAATACGACATTAACTGTTGTCAGTATTTCATAAAATATCGAATGAATGAGGTCTTCTGTAATAATCACGATTAAATGCTGATCCTTTGTTCTGCCTTTGTGAGACTCACAGTACGATTCTGTTAGCGTCTCAGACTATGTAACTTAATAGGAGTAACCGAGGCCAGTTGCTGGATAATGAAGTAGTAGTTGCCTAATCGAACCAATATCCTGACATCTGCATCATAAAAGTAACTAATTAAACATTACGCTATGAAGGCGTATTGGGGAGTGGTTATATAGATCCATGACCTAGGCACTAGCTGGAGGTGAGTGGTCAGCTTCCCCCCCCTGCCGTTTTACCCCCGGTACCCATTGGGTAGGAGGTTAGGTAAACCACAGAACCAGTACAGACGACTTGGAGATGAGAAAATTATTAACCCTACCAGGACTCGAACTCCGACCACTAGCTCGTCCAGCTCGCAGTTAATCGATATACCGACTGCGTTATCCCGGCTCCCAGGAAGGCTGATCATGATGGAAAGAAGTGGAGTAGGGCAAACTTACCAAATTTCAGACACAATTTACTTCGTAGCAAGGCATTCTAGTTTAGTGAGTAACTGGGCTTCGTGCTAAAGAATAAGGCCTGCCACAAAAAATGTATATTTAAAAAGAGCGAATGGGGCCGTCAAGCCAACATAAATATCTTCAAACGAAGACGAAATACTGTTATCACTGTTATTTACTGTGTAAATTTGATGCTACATGCTTCGAACTTTTCTAGGTTATCGTCAGACATTACAAGAAATCAAACTAAATTCTTGAATTGTCGTAATATGGAGCCAGATTATGATTTGCTGTCACCTTTTTGACGAATGTAGTTTATTGTTAAACCCACGCACCTCGTGATGAGTGGTTAAGTCATAAAAAAATAAAAGTAAATTAGAATAATTGAGATAAAATTTATAAAATCCACTAATAACTATCATTTCGACATTGAAATCATATACTCGTTTATTTTCAACACAGGAACACTTTCTAATATACCTTTATTAATAAGTAGCTGCATATTATTCTGAATAATTTTAAAAGCAGAAATGGGCCAAACCTCCTAAATACACAATTCCCACCTCTAGCTACGTTTTCTACACACATCTCTTCCACTGACCCACTCTCACATATTAAACCATTTTTTCATTGCATATACACACAGTTAACAATGCAAATTTTTTCTTGTCAAAGGTCGAAACTGCAATTCCGAATGAAGCACGGGCACTTGTTCCTGCTGTCTGGCTGTAATATCTGTGACTATTAACAAAGACTTCTACATAATTCCAGAATAAGTTCAGAATAAAAACAGACTGGCAATTTGCGAGCTTTTATATAGGACAGAGTACAAATGGCAAGTACCATTAATTCAGTTCAGGGACAAAGAAGAAGAGAAAATACAAAAAGAACGGGATAATAATAACAATAATAATTCAATTCTTTATCCATTAGCATGCTGAACTGTACAGCCAAGGGCCAATTACACTGTCAGCAGGAATACAAAGCAACAATAACAAAATAAGTACAAGGACAAAGGGGACAATTATGTAACAATGATAACAATAACTGCAATGATAATTGTATAAACGTATGGGGAAAGAGTATAAGGGGACCGAATTGCCCTACAGGCACACAATTGCTGTGACTGAGAGGGAGACGGGGGGGTATGACGTTCTACGTTCTGTAACATCGGTAACAAAATATCAAGCTTTAGCACAAGTTCAATCTTTCACATTCCTGGGCTGAAAACTGACGCATCGGCTAGAAGAAGATATTGATTGGAAGGTTACATGATTTAAATGCACGATCGGAATAATTATGAGAATCATGGGAGGAGATCATGATGAGACTCACTACCAATATTCGTGTAAAGAAAGGTAAAGCTATCCCTGTAACAGGCCGTGGAAGCCCATAGGGTTGTGAGATGTCGAGGTTCTCACGTTTTCCAGAGAGTTGGCTCAAACATGGCGGTAAGGTTGTCAGCACTACGCGCCGGCCGCGCTTTACTCCCCAGGCAAATTATTTAATTAATTCCTGGTACTAATTTCTGTTAGAGGCTGAGTTGACCCCAGGGCCATAGTGAGGCTGGAAGGATTAGATCAATTGAAAAAATCCAATGACCTCATCGGGATTTGAACCAGCGACCTTCTGACTTGTAGCATAGTGCCTCAACTATCTACTCTACCGCGTGCCCCCGGAAGTAAAACCTCTATTGTCAGAAAACATAATGGCACTAAGAACACATATGACAGAGGTATACATGTAAGGTCATCAAAGCAATACGGAGATCGGGAACAAATTTAATGTTTCTGGTCTAAATGCGTGAATAGAAATATTTGGTTGCAGTCTATACACAGATTGGAAGAACATCCAATACAGAAACACACAGAATATCATCCAAGAGGAAAGTGGATTCTTGGAGCGACACTGAATAGACCGATTCAACAGAGCAACCGGAACGGACTATAGTAACAAAACTGTGTAGCTGCTGCTGCTGCTGATGATGATGATGATGGTAATTATTATGATGATGAAAGTGAACGAAGGCCAATATGAACGCCACTGAACCTTGTGTAGGAATGTTCTAAAAAGTTGGTCTGCTTGTAACAATGAAACTCCATTGAGTTCTTGCTCAACGATGTTATCAGTATCAAGAACATGTCACGTTGATAACAGGGTAGTTAATGAACATGGAGCAGTAGATGGAACGGCAGGAGAAACAGGATTATTCGGAGCAAGTCTCCGCCCGTATTACTCTGTCTATCATAAATCCCTCATGACTAGACCTGTAATGGAGCCCGGCCACCGCGGTGGAAAAACGAACTCTATCCTGAACTAAATAATAAATGTGTTAAGCTGTTTTTACTTTTAATATTATCATTCCATATATGCCTACGTATTCCAAGAGGTTTACTTCCTTCAAATTTTCCTAACAAACTTTTGTATCCATTTCTATTCTCTCCCGTTGTGTTAAAATTCATTTATAAACAAGCAATCAAGAATATTTAGAAACGCAAAGATATTTCAATTCTTCTGTAGGAATTCTAAACAAACTACGCTGGAATTATAGCTTATTCCAACACTTTATATTTGTAATACAGTCACTGTAGGAGCCGTTGGACAGCAAAACACACGACACCGTTAACAGCAAAACTCAGTGACTTCAATGAACCTTAGAACTTTCATATCTGAACTTACAATTCCGAGATAATATGAGTGCACTGTTTAACCCTCATAAATGTGAATGCACTAACAGAGGCACCATTACGAAAAGTGGGTTAAGCTACACAATCTCCTCTCATGAGTGGGTAAGGAGATTCTTCTCCACTTTATACTCATCTATCTTCATTCCATTAGTTGCGAGCTTCACAAAAGGAAGTAACTGAAATAAGGGAAGAGAAGAGATGAAGACAGTGCTTAAAGACCTGGCATCAAGTGGAAAGAAGAGAGACTAAAATGAAAACTGGACTCGGACAGAAAAATTACGAAGTTCTTGGACGCCCATGAAGGAAGAAAACAGTTAGCCAATGAATTATTCAATGGCGCCTCATAAAGTGAATTGGGTGTTTACTTCTCCTATACAAAAGATTTAGGCTTCCTATTCTGTTGTTAGTCCATCGTTACGAATACGACCAGAGGATGGTAACAAATCATTCCTGTTCTGTGTATTAGTTACGTTATTATTATGTAGGTCAGCTGGTATTAGAAAACAGGAGAGGAAAGATGTGCAGCATACGTGTATGTTAGAACTAGCTACGAACAGGACTAAAATATCTAAGCAAATCCTTAACATTCTGTCATAAGGTATGTTAGTTATGAGCTGACTGCAGAAGATAACAGAGATTGCAGCAATTAAGTAAAGTACCAGTTAATGGCCGAGAACCCTTGTTATTCTGTGACGACATACATTCTTAAGTTCTTTATCTCTCTATAGCTCTACAACTCTTCGGACCTTGGCCGCTTTTCAGTTTCTTAATCCTAAACACAGTCGGAAGGACTCCTTGGGCGGAGGATCAGCCGGTCGCAAGGCCGCTGTATACACCGAACAACACAAACACAGATTAAACACACAAACATGTATACCTCAAACGCACGATCCCAGTGTTCTAGCAGGAGAAGACGGTTCATGCCTTAGACCGCGCGGGGTAGTAGGTAGCTGCAGTCTGCAGCTACCTGCTGACGTTGGTTCCTCGCTCGCGAATTTTTCTACCCTGAAAATGGAGGCGATACTTTCCTCCGAAACTTCGGTTCACACAAGATATACACGACGTCACATCCCAAAAGACGACATTCTTCATAATCATCGCAGTGAAAACCTCAAATCTTACACAGAAAAATTCCTTTGCCTTGATGAGAATTTAACCCAGTACGAAACAAGTGGTTTTAGGGAACTACTTCGACTTCTGTTCTATGTACGAATTAATTTGATCGCCATGTTTGCAGACACCCTATATTGCACGCGAAGGTTCTAAGCAGCAGCAAAATATGATGGATCAGTTTAATATGTAGGCAGTTTCCATATGTGGTAACTAGTTCTGACGCAGCGTGTTAATAGCAATATCTCTCTTTATAGGGAAAAAAAGGGCCTATATAGTCTAAAACATGGATGACGTCCGTTTTACAGTTCCAATTAAAATTAAAACTTTAAAACTGATTAGCGAATATAAAAACTTTGCCTTTCCATGTAACATAAAACAGAAATTAGCCGTCATTACTGGTTAACGAGCAACGTCTATATTCTTTTCACTTCTGAAACAATATTTACCGTTATTTCGTTGCCTGCACATACCATAGTTGTACAGTGTTTCGGGAAGTATTCAATCCCATTTCCATCCCAAACCCAGGGCTTGAGGCTAAGTATGCAAACAGTACAATAGAACATGACTCCTTATTTTGTGCTATCACCGGAAGAAGGAAGCAGTTTCAATTTAAAATGTTGTGGTTTGAAGAACCTGAGACAATGAACATTTTTCAAGATTAGAATTTATGATTTTTTTCTTATACATAATGATTTATGTATTTATATTTGGGTACATTTATTTAGGAGTCTTTTTCGTAATTTTCTTTCTAGCTGCGTGGAAAACATAAATCATAAATGATGTTATTCACCACCATCAGAAATCTTAACACATAGCTAATATTAATGTCACTAAACACGTTATCATACACTCAATAAAGTTACTGGTTACCGGACAGAGAACCGGGTTTGATTACCATAAGGCAAAAATATTTCTCTTTGCCACTGTCACCAGACAGGCTCTGGAGCATAGCTAGGCCAGAGGGATTACAAGCTGTTTCCTCAGAGTTAAGTAACCGGAGTTAACCAGGTCATTCATGCCAACCTAACGACGATTAAAAACATTCGTAGCGTAATCCACAGTTCCATATAGGTCTTCTTGGTGTGGTATTCAAAAATACAGATACAAATTTACCTTTATAATAAGCATATTTGTCTTCAATTAAAGTTTTACTGAACTGGCCTACGTAACTAAAGGGAAGCAACACCTGGAGGAGCTACAGGCTAGGAGTGTGGAGCGGGTGGAGGAAGGCTGCAAATTATTTCCCTCCAATGGCATTTGCAAACAGGCAAACAGGGAGACGATTTCGAACAAATGCTGAAGAAAATACTATTAATTTGTTATTCATCCAGTCTTAGTTTTTCTAGCAATTCTTTCAACAGCTCAGTAGGTATGACGTTGAATATGACAATTACTGACTACCGAATACGGATTGGTGTGAAAGGAAGCGGCCATGGCTGACTACGAGGAGCCATGCGGGGCTTCATGTCAAGGGCTGAGGAAAATCAGAAAAACCTCAGCCAGAATAAACAGTGTTCGGACCGAGATCTGAAACCTGGATCCCCAGAACGAAAGAGGAGTGCTACCCTGTCGCCAGCGAAACTCAGTGCTGCGGGTAGGTCTGTCAATGCGATATATACCGAACTAGCAGAAGAAACATTCTTGGTGGTTTTATGTGTTCGTCATGACAAAAGCATAAAATGAGAGCATCAAAGGGACGTCATTCCTGTCTGTCCTTCCGTCTTCATATTGAATTTCTACATCCCTGGGTGAAACAGAAATCTAATTTCATTAGTTTTAATATGGATCGTGTTGCTAGGTGGCGGCACCGCTATATCTGTGTATAACGTGTTCCCAGACGTTTCGGATATTATTTTATTGCTACTGTGGTGGGACTAAGTCCCTTACCTATTGTACCAGCCCCAGATGATAGTTCAGGATGATTGTGGAGAAATTGGTGGAATGAAGATTGGCAGGGGAAACCGAAATACACGGAGAAAACCTGCCCCAGCGCCACTTTGTCCAGCACAAATCCCACTTGACCAGACCCGCCGCGGTGAGAAGCCAGCGACTAGCCGCTTGAGCTATAGCGCGGCCTGAGTTACGGAGATACTTGCTGTCTCAATCTTCAGAATTAGCCGGGCGCCTCAAGCATTAACTCAGAAGGGTCACGGCTTGAGGCACTTTCTCCGGCAATCCAAATGTTGAAAGATGACAACAAATACGAAGTAGTGACGCCGTGTAGGTTCCGTCAGGGCAGCAAGTATCCAGAAATAGCCTAACATGCTGTACAAACTGCATTCGGTCCATGTGTTGTGTCGGTGCTTTGACATAAAAACAACCGATCTTGTGACTGCTCCTATATACAAGTGACAGAATTAACAACGCGCACGCGTTGAAATAATAAGCAATATAGTCATCAACATATATTGGTAACCACCTACTAAACTAATTGGTATAATAATCTGGAAATGAGCAGGTTGATGCAGCGGTAACGTTCCAGACTGGCGTTCGGGAGGTTTCCATTTCTAATTTTGGCCGCGACATAAGATACTCGGACTGAGTTTCTTGGTGGTATTCCTCAGTCTCCTCATGTAAATTGGGGGTGTCTAGCATTTCATTTAGGCCATGATTAATCCTTTCTAAATATTTTCCAATTTCATAATTCCCCAGTCATCCAGTTACTGCACGCAATATTGCCTGAGGTAGAACAACGACAAAGAAACATACAAAATAAATCTACAGCAGATCCGACTTCATTGCAAAACGTTCATCCTACAGAAATATCATCAAGAGTTTCGAGTGGGTTGGGGTTCAATGGTGGATCTTGTAAATATTTTAATGAAAATTTCGGTTCCATAAATGGGGAGAAATTCCTGAGCGACTACTAACGTTTGAATACCCGTGTGGAGACGGGTTGGAATATCTCCACCCTAGTCCTGCGAGTCGTGGAAAACAAAGGAAAGCGAACCAAGTGCTTGGGAGTATATCTGGGCCACCCTGCCCTTGGGGGATATAAGTGCAGGGACTTGGTCCTCCAGGTTGGGGGTTGAAGGCAAATCTGACGACTTTGCTCTGTAAAAAGAAAAATATTATTGCGAAATCCAAAACAGAAGAAACCGGAGGCAACCTTGTAGAATCTTTTAAGGAAGCTGATGGCTCAAAAGGGGCTGTTTTGCTAATGATAATGATCAGCTTTTCCATAGATTTTAAATATTTTTGAACATCGAACATGTGGACAGGCATACTCGTACTGTTTGTTCATTTGATGTGGCTTTACTCGATGAAATGTGCGCACATGACATCAAATTTTAAGCCTTCAGATCTTTAGGGAAACGCGTGCATGGAATAAAATAAATAAAAGCGAGCGCCTGCAGTGGACGTACGGAAAGGCCCTGTATGTAGCTGGACGTAAGCAAGTGATTGAGCACGCCGCCATAAAACAATTTGCATAGCCGTGCGCACTTAACAACAAAACATTCATCAATGTCTCTCTCTCGCCCTCTCACGTAATTAAATACACAGCACACTCTGAGAGACTGGCTTATCATGACTACGATGACACTTCACTGAAACCAGAGGATAGCAAGTGGGCCAATTCAGTCTGTATGACATTTATGATTCATGTTTTTGGACGGATTTCACTGCAAAAAAAAAACCCTCCAAAAATGCAAATTATTTCATTCATTAACATATCATTTTATCCTGTTTATTCTTGTTTTATCCAACAGCGTATTAAATAGCTCAAATTATGCAGAGTCGAACAACGTGACGATCAGCAAATTTAATTATGAAAGAAAAAGAAATGGCAGTGGTCTAATTTTGGGCAGTGTCTTGACATTTTCCTGGAGTGACTAAGAAAAACTTCGAAGAAACCACAGTCAGCGCTTAGACCGACACTGAATTGCCCGACCCATGAAAATATACGAGAGGAAATTTTGATCACACGCGGAAATCTCTGTCTATGGAGGTGATTATTGGTGAAATTCTTTATTGAAACGTGACTTGTCTATTAACGTCTTAACGAACCCACACTGAAATATTATCAAAGAGAGGCCTTGTTCCATCAATGTATCCATTTCTCGCCTGTTCCGGCATAGAAACATCAGCCGTGCTTAACACAGCTAGACTATAACACCATGTAACCAAGCAGAGTAAGACAGGCAACATACTGACCTAGGGGCAGATATCTTATCTAAAAAAACACTGTCCTCCAGCACGTGGAGTGATGTAATAGTATTTGTAGGTATGACATCTACGGGGTTCAATCCATATCCCGTCTATGGTCACACATACATGTGACAATACTTTAATTACATAAATTCTCATTCACTTGGAAAACTTTAGCAATATTTTGTCTTAGCCTCCTTGTCTTACCTTGAATCAACAGAAAACATTTTCAATAAGTGTCAACTCCCTTGATGCAGGTCTATTTGCATTTGTGAACAATTGGAGACAAAGCCCACTATCAGATTAATGTTGTGTGGTACACTGTTTGGGTTTATATATATTACTAAGATAGTTCAAATACACGCATATGTTATCCTTCCAAGCACAAGTTTGAAGACTGTCTATATCTGTGATACATTTAAACTACGCCAATTGTGCCACGAGCAAATGTGCATGCATATGGCCACTGGCCAGAGGATGACTCGGCTATCGGCATGTAGCCAAAGAATTCACGAATTAGGCATCTCTTAACTTGTAATTTGAAAGAGATGGTTTCAGAATGAAATATCATGTTCTATTCGTACGTTAAATGTTAGCCGTCAAGTGGCGACTCCATTGGATTTCGCGTAAACTCATTGCAACTGGCGAGGAACAGATGTTGTGTTACTTATTTGTAGAAGGAAGTACACAACGTATAACATCTGACGCAAAGCAATTGTTCCAGTTCTTAAATAAAGGAACTGAAGAACTGCAAGTTTGTTTTATGGCTAATCTGATTTTGTCAACTTAATTTCTCTTTGAGGATGAAAACTTCGGCCCATCGGCCCAGGTCAGAAGAACAATTTTCTATTACAGTCATACATACAGCAAAAATGTCTGTATACAAGGAAGGAGGTTCTCAGGTTGGTGACTAGAAGCGTTCTAATTTACTGAATGTGACAAGTTGCAACTTGTAGAAGTTTAACTGCTTCACTTCGCAGAAGTTTCTACTCTTCATATGAACACAGATTTGAGAAGAGCTGTGGGAAGAAGTTGTGCTGCATCTAATTTGACCTAACGACGTGACCGCTTCTCCATATTGGCTGCATATTTTGGTTTGCGTCATGATTGAAAATATTCCTGTCCTGCCATCTCTTGATATCCTACGTTAACAGAGTCTCCTGAGAACTTAGATTAAATTTTACATTGGAAATGTGAAAAAAATTTATGAAATGGATGGTTAGCTTAAGAATTCTGGTTATCTCATTTTGACTCAATTACCTCTAAAACCAGAAGATTATAAAGAAAACTCTCTTATAGAATGCGTATTCATCTGATCTTGGCAACTTTTGGTTGCAATTTCTCTCGCTCTATAAAACGTTGAAGGAGATCTTTCGAAATGAGAGCAAAAAGGGAAGAAATGTCGGTATTCATGTAAAGTACCCTTTATTTTTATTAAAATTTAACCGAAAACTGGATTGCGTAGATAATTTTAGTGAACCTCCACAATATATATTTTCATTCTCGACTTTTTACATGTAAACAGATATATGATACGTTAAGAAATATTAGACGCAATTTTGTAAATTTTGTTCCGAATGGTCCAAAAATTGTAGCCTATCTAATACAGAGTTCAGTATGTAAAATATTGCATTATCTAAATTCTTCAAATTAGGGTGTACTGTTGTACTAGTAGTCTGAATATAGGTTGATGAAATGAACGAAGCAACGAATGATGTAGGTGTAGGATTTTCTTTCATGTTGATCCTGGAGTCAGGAGAGAAACTGCACCACCTTCTGATGTCTTCTAGGACCAAGCATGTCGGATGACTTTGTGCAAGTTTCTTACCGAAACACGGTACCTCTACACAAACTTTGTCCCCTCTGAGAATTCAGTTGCCTAGAGGTTCTTACTGATGGGACCTGGCCAACTTATTTGTTACACATGAAAAGAGGACTGGCGCACTCGTACTGCCCATTGGGACGTCATAGAACTGTTACTGGGCGGACGTAGCTAGTTGTTACAAGCACTTCGCAAGAGCAGCACATTGGCCTTTCTGTTCCCTCCCTCTCGGCATGAAGGTGGGGTAACCAAGGCGAGTTGACGTTTTCTTAACAATTTATTTTATATAGATCTATTCCTATATTCTGATAACTAAATTCATAAAACTTATTCCTTCTTGAGAAGCTGACAGCCTCTAAGCTACTCGAGAAATTAACCATGATGAATGGAACTCGAATTATTCGCCTTTCTATCTTTATTAACTGATATATAAAGTAAATGTAAGGTAAGATAAAGTTGTCCCATTTGTTTAACTACGTCATGAAGGCCTATGGAGGAATGGTTGTATAGATCTATATTTTCCTGACCTCGGCACTAATTGGAGGTGAGTGGTCAGCTTCACGCCCAGGTAGCTTTACTCCAGGAGGAAGTTCTCCCGGTAACCATTGGATAAGAGGCTGGGTGGGCACCAGAGCCGATCTGAATGACGTGGAGATGAGAAGATTTTTGAACCTATAGGGACTCGTACTCCGAACCCTCGGTTATCCAGCCAGGAGCTATACCGACTAAGTATGAGAATTAAATATGAAGCAACAAAATTGAAGAGCGCTTTGAAAGTTCACCAAAGTTTAGGAAGAAAATGACATCTTCATCTACTGGCTTGAAACATACGCCGAGCAAGAACCCAGCGTGAAAGCAGGTGGCAAGCAGAACCAGTAAGAATACTGTCACGTTTTGAGTATGTCACGCGACGAATAACTTCACGCCGTTCAGGGATGTAGCGAATATTTACTCTCCTTCACTTTTACATTTATACAATTCACCATATCAAAATTAACCTTAGCCTTATACAATCCACTATCTCAATTGCTGTTCAACTACATATCTCGGCAATTGCTGGTCTGCAACTGTCTTCAACGGCGACTATCTCAAGACTGACTCTCACACGGGTCTATTCAATTCTGTCTCGGTGGATGCATTCAACTCATTATATACCCGCGGCGGTTGCTACGCAGTGAACCTTCTGTTGTCTCGGGAATGCGATACCTTGTAGAATGCCGGTTACGTACCGTATTTACGCATGTATAGGCCGCGTGCGTGTATAGGCCGCAGCACAATTTTCAGACAGAAATTATAGAAAAAATAATTTTCTTGGAATATTATTTCAGGAGTAGAACATCCTGTATTACTAATTATGAATATAATTTTTTTTAAATGAAGTGCGATTTCGAATATTTCGAATATAAGCCGCACCCCAGTTTTCCTCTTGAATTTTTGGCAAAAAATGTGCGGCCTATACATGCGTAAATACGGTATATGGCTTCACAACGAACCTTCCGCCTCCGGGGAAACGCGTTTATTGCCCAAGGCATTCTCAGGCAACGGCCTGTCTGGGATTTCGTTGCCGCTGAAATAACACGTTACAATATTTTAGTATCCTTCTCAGTACCCACTAATATGTCCATGAGATGTGGGCCAAGCAAATTTTACATGTAAAATTAAAGTTTTAACGGTTATTGTCTCCGCTGGAGAAATGTTTGTTCTTTTTAGTGTTCCGAATGAGTGAACCCTAAGGTTCTGTTTCCGAACCCTGTTAATGCGCTGTGTATGAATAAGTTTGTATGTAGTAAAATGCAAAGAAAGGAACAAAGAAACAGACACATGAACTAACTAATTAAATCCATAGAACACAGGACGTAAGAAGTAACAATTGCTTAGCTGCTCAAGAAATTCCTGCAGTTTATGAAATCTGAAGACAGGTCGCATTAGCAATTAACTTGTTCACAAGAGTCAAAATTTCTTTCTATCCTGAGCCAAAGATTTCCGTCCATCAACATCCAGGTCTATTTCTTTAAAACCTACTTCAATATTCTCCTCTCAATGGTAAAATTAGAATATTTTTGATAAAAAAACAACGAGGTATATTCCGCTGAATTTGGAATTAATGTCTTGCTGATGGAAATATCTGTACCTGTGTAACTGCAATGTGAACGCGACCCACCTACGAACTTATTAGGTAGAAATAATCCTATCATCCCTGACCGTAGGGTTCCATGCTCCTAAGACCAAATGGCTTTTTAGTAAAATCGCCTGTAAGAACAGCCACGTTCTGTGAAGAAACACAGCAGAAACTGATGTAAGAGTCAGCATTTAATTGTACTCTCATTCTGCTAAACTGAGTTACAATTAGGACGAAAACTGGATAATGATGGCACTAAATATTTGTGCTCTTAAACAAATGTTATTAAGATGATAACCTCAAGGATAATAAGATGGGCGGCCTATGAAGCTCGCATTGAAGATATAACAACCAAGCAAAGAATTATAATCAGAAAACTTGAAGGTAGAGACTACTGGAGAAATTTAAGCTCAGATGGGAGGACAATGTTAACAGAGATCTTAAGGAAAAAGGTTACGGGTATTTGAACTGTATGAAATCAATTCAGAATAGGGACCAATTGTGGACTTTTATAAACACAGTTACGAACCATATGCGCTGAATTTCTTGGTCAGCTGAATGACCATCAGCTTCTCGACAAGCGATATGCTTCATAAAAATTAGAAAGCATATAATTTTATTAGAACTATCAAAGTCACTGTGTTAATTTTAAGCAGATGATTTTGGCACATCCTCCTGCCTAGAAACCGAGTTAGTATTGTATTAACAATATATTATCTGTGTTCCAGAAATATCAGGAAAACGTAATGGAAGTGTACGCTTCTGCTGCGAGGAGTCGTTAATCTTGCAAATGCTTGATGCCTGTGCACATACACGTATGCCGTGCACCTGAGGTTTCCAAGCCAAGTACAGTACTTATCGTTCTTTTGAAAAGAGAGAGACAGAAAGAGAGGGATGGTGTGGAACTGTCAGCTGCTAGCGCCATCATGAGTTATAGATGATGTTGCTCACACTGCAAAGCATTCTTCTCCCACCGGTTTCGTGAGAACTCGCCGAGGGAACATAAAAAGGACGTGAAGGAGTCCATTTAAGCTTGCCAAGTCGATTTGGTTGGAACAGTGAGGGATTTGCCAGAAATTGATAGCGTTACCAAAACAAAATGAAAAAAAAAAAACCTCTGAAATAAGATAAACAGGTGAGAAGAATCAAAACATTCATGTTTGTATATGTCTTCTGTTTCAAGTTTTGTTTGTTGGAAAGTGGTAAAACTTTGCGAGAATATTATTTGTGTGGTTCTTATAACTTTGAGACAATATACAAGAGAAACAATTGTGTGTGAATATGTTGCAGATCTGAAATCAAAATATAATAGCCAATAAAGTCCTGGAACAGCAGCAGTAAATAGTAAAGAGTTTAACGATAAAATAAAGGCCAACTCTTTTCATTAGTCACATTGACTAGAACAACGGCTGTCATCACACGTCTTTCAAAGAATGTGATGTGTGAATATCTGTATCTCTTTTAACATGTGACGCCATATAGACTGGTACACATTCACAGAGGGGCGTGCTGCCTCTACATTCAGTGTAAGATATACAGGCAAGCACAGCATGTATAATTTCGTTTGCTGCTCGCTTTCAAGGCTCACTCTTCACCCCTGAAAATGGAGGAATATATTCATCCGAAACATAGATAATCTTCTACTAGACTGTACTTCATATTCACCGCCGAACATAACTGAAACCTCATTTAGGTCTATGGTATTTTGTACAGAGTGTAACAACATATATTGTAAATGTTGCACCAAAAGTCGCGATTGAGTTGTTAAAACTCAACCCGAGCAAAGTGACTAAGGTTTATCGCAGTCTCCCCTGTTCCTGCAGGCAATTCTGGGATAAGTCTCAAAAAAGGCGAAGCTCGCTTCCTTCAACAACAGTTAAGTTACATTATTCACTAACCAATGCTATTCGCCCCTATGCAACCTGGCCTACCACATGTATATAAAATTATATAAATAAATAAAATACCGATATCCTAAACAAGCCAGGAATATATATAACTCAAACTGAGCGATTTACACAAAAATTCTCCCCAATACAAAACCATTCACCGAGGGCCGAGACGTTGCTCCTAGTCATGAATCGATGAATGGTCATTTGTATTTCAATGCATGTAAAAAATAGTGTCCAATTGCTATTCATGCCTTCATTAAGGATGAAAAGAAATGTGTGACTGCCTTCTTTGTGCTTGTGACAACTTTAATAATATGCCCCCTTCTCAGAAGGAGGAAGCAATAAGCCCTCCAAGGCGACTTTAACATTTTTATTTTTCCTTCCATGGAGAAACGCCAAACGATTCTATGAGTTGTACGTTTTGTTTCACTATTCTTGATTTAATGCTACATTGTCTGATAACAAACTGAGCAGACACATAAAATGTTAACTCATTTAATTCCGTTACTTATAGATCGCCATTAACTTCATGAACTTGTAGAGTTCATAGAGTTGAAAATGTGGTCATGATTATGAAAACAGTGTATAATACTTAATTCTTGAATTCATTCATCATTTATTATTATAAATTAATTTATTGAAATCAAAAAATGAAAACTTATATTTGTACCATTTAATTTCTAAGTGTACGTCTAATTTGTATTACTTTTTGTTTCAGGATAAAATTTATATTCATTTTAGCTGATTCTAGATACAAGCTGTTTGAGTTACTGGCCGATATTACAGCTTTATGAAATGTTATTAGTCAATTAAATATTGTTCAATTAATGGCTTTACTCACCATCTGATCCTTAATATCCGAATGTTAGCATAAAAGGAAAATGAAAAATTATTATTAGTATTACTATTTAAATTACTGATCTAGTTATAGCGCTCTAAAGAGATACATAACATGTACTTATTTCGAGAGTAATTATTTCTGTTACATAAAAAAATCCATAAATTCTTCACTGCATATTGTGTAGAATAATACGCCTGCTGGGAAAACAGGAGTTTAGAAAATATGTTTTCAACTTGATTTCTTCAATTATATTAATTATAATTAGGCTTCCATACAGATTTAAACTTGCGTGGGACTTTATAATAGTGTTTAAATATTCCAGCTTCAGAGGATCTCATAATGTGACCCTTTGTACAGTCTAGATAGGGGCACGCGGTGGCGTAATTGCTTGAGGCACAAGCCGGAAGGTAGCGAGTTCAATTCCCGATGGGTTAATTGGATATTTCAATAGATTTAATCCTTTCAGCTGCGCTATGGTCCTGATGCTTACCAAGCTTCTAACAGAATTGAGTACTAGGTATTTTCCTAGGGGTTAAGGGTGGCCGGAGTGTAAGGTTGATAACTTCACCGTCATCTGTGAACCGACTGGTTTACAAAACTTGAGAACCTCGACATGTCACAACCTCATAGGCTCACAGTCTGTTGCGGAGATTGCATTAATGCATAGTCGAGACACTAACAACGTCCAAACTTGCCTACAGCATTCAGTTCGCCTCATGAAGAAGGCTCCTCGCAACAGAATCTTAAAGTTTCTGCAGTGATGATGATTCGCTTTCAATCTTCTGGATTTTGACACTTCTACCGGGAAGCTGGAGGTAGTATATTCTCTCCTACAGGACTGAACATGTCATAATCCCGGAGACTGAAATATAAGTGTGTCTTCTACAAGCAATTTCGTATGTCCATATCTTCTTATAAAGTCCACATGAATAAAATTCTGAGCATAACGAGACTGCATTTTGCGATAAGCTGAATACGTTAACAGAATGCAGAATATGAACGTGACGCAGTTTCATCATAGCTGCGCCATTTTGTAGCATATGCACAGCTCTGTGGTTCCGCACCACAAACCGTACAACACTTCTAGGAAATGTGGACATAAATGACCAATAATTATATCAGATATTACAGTACATGCAACTAGGCCAGAATGCTAAATGCTAAAACAGTAATGGTGCTATAATCCACATCAACTTAGCAATTGTACGTATTGATTAACAGTTCTGATGCATTTTCTCTGTCCATTTCCTCTGAATCTTCGAAATGTGAAGTCAAACGAAGAAATCAGTCTTCTGGGATTTGGCACCGTGTATATGTGGTGTT